>NC_057812.1:200902186-201161313 GCF_018294505.1 Triticum aestivum
CTGCGACCCGGGCGGCGGGGCGGCGAGCGCCGGCGTCGAGGTGGCGTGGCGAGGAGGTGACCGGACGAGGTGGCGGTGGCCGGCGATGGGGAGCGGCGGCGCCGGCCGGCAAAGGGCGGCGCGCGGCGTTGCGGGCAAGGAAGAGACGAAGGCGCACGACGGCGGAGGGAGTTTTAGGGTTTCGGGGGAGAGGAGACCCGAGATTCGGAAGGGGATCTATATATAGGCATAGGAGGAGCTAGGAGAGTCCAAATGAGGTGCGGTTTTTGGCCACGCGATCGTGATCGAACGCTCTAGATGATGGAGAGGGTTTTGGTGGGTTTTGGGCCAAATTGGAGGGGTGTTGGTCTGCAACACACACGAGGCCTTTTCGGTCCCTCGGTTAACCGTTGGAGTATCAAACGAAGTCCAAATGGTACGAAACTTGACAGGCGGCCTACCGGTAGTAAACCAAGGCCGCTTGGCAAGTCTCGGTCCAATACGGAAATGTTTAATCCCCACACACGAAAGAAAGGTAGAAATGGCCACCGGAGGAGAACGAAGCGCCGGAATGCAAAACAGACAACGGGGAAAATGCTCGAATGCATGAGATGAACACGTATGCAAATGCAATGCACATGATGACATGATATGAGATGCATGACAACCACCACAACACACGGAGACAAAAACCGAACCCGAGAAAATAAAATAACTTAACGCCGGAAACGGCAAGAGTTGGAGTACAAATTTGGAAAGTTACATCCGGGGTGTTACACCTATTAACCGGGGGCCCAGCCCAGAATTGCTATTTTTTGCCTATTTCAGTGTTTCGGATAAACAGAATATCAAACGGAGTCCAAACGGAATAAAATCTTCGAAAACATGATTTTCTCACCGAACGTGATCCAGGAGACTTGGACCCTACTGCAAGGGATCAAAGAGGTGGTCACGAGGGTGAGGGGCGCCCCCCCTAGGGCGTGCCCCCTGCCTCGTGGGCCCCTCGGTGCTCCACCGACGTACTCCTTCCTCCTATATATACACACGTACCCCCAAACAATCAGAACAGGAGCCAAAACCCTAATTCCACCGCCGCAACTTTCTGTATCCACGAGATCCCATCTTGGGGCCTGTTCCGGAGCTCCACCGAAAGAGGGCCATCATCATGGAGGGTTTCTACATCATCCTAGCCCCTCCGATGAAGTGTGAGCAGTTTACCTCAGACCTTCGGGTCCATAGTTACTAACTAGATGGCTTCTTCTCTCTCTTTGAATCTCAATACAAAGTTCTCCCCCTCTCTTGGGGAGATCTATTCGATGTAATCTTCTTTTTGCGGTGTGTTTGTTGAGACCGATGAATTGTGGGTTTATGATCAAGTCTATCTATGAATAATATTTGAATCTTCTCTGAATTGTTTTATGCATGATTGGTTATCTTTGCAAGTCTCTCCGAATTATCCGTTTGGTTTGGCCAACTAGATTGGTAGTTCTTGCTATGGGAGAAGTGTTTAGCTTTGGGTTCGATCTTGCGGTGTCCTTACCCAGTGACAGAAGGGGCAGCAAGGCACGTATTGTATCGTTGCCATCGAGGATAACAGGATGGGGTTTATTTCATATTGCATGAATTTATCTCTCTACATCATGTCATCTTGCTTATGGCATTACTCTGTTTTTAACTTAATACTCTAGATGCATGCTGGATAGCGGTCGATGAGTGGAGTAATAGTAGTAGATGCAGAATCATTTCGATCTACTTGTCACAGACGTGATGCCTATATACATGGTCATGCCTAGATATTCTCATAATTATGCACAATTCTATCAATTGCTCAACAGTAATTTGTTCACCCACCGTAGAATACTTATGCTCTTGAGAGAAGCCACTAGTGAAACCTATGGCCCCCGGGTCTATTCTCATCATATCAATCTCCATCACTTTTATACTGTTTTGCTATTTACTTTGATTTTACTTTTTTACTTTGCATCTTTATATCAAAAATAGCAAAAATATTCTATCTATCAGATCTCACTCTCGTAAGTGACCGTGAAGGGCTTGACAACCCCTAATCGCGTTGGTTGCGAGTAGCTATCGCTTTGTGCAGGTACGAGGGACTTGAGCGTGGGCTCCTACTGGATTGATACCTTGGTTCTCAAAAACTGAGGGAAATACTTACGCTACTCTGCTGCATCATCCCTTCCTCTTCGGGGAAAACCAACGCAAGCTCAAGACGTAGCAAGAAGGATTTCTGGCGCCGTTGCCGGGGAGTCTACGTAAAAAGTCAACATACCAAGTACCCATCGCAATCCCTATCTCTCGCATTACATTATTTGCCATTTGCCTCTCGTTTTCCTCTCCCTCCAATTCACCCTTTCCGTTTTATTCGCCCTCTCTCTCTCTCTCTCCCTATCCTCCCTCTTTATTTGCCTCTTTTTGCCTGCTTGCTTTTTGTTTGCTCGTGTGTTAGATTGCTTGTTTGTCGCGATGGCTCAAGATACTACTAAATTGTGTGACTTCACCAATACCAATAATAATGATTTCCTTAGCACCCCGGTTGCTCTTCTTACCGATGCTGAATCTTGTGAAATTAATACTGCTTTGTTGAATCTTGTTATGAAAGATCAATTCGCCGGCCTTCCTAGTGAAGATGTCGCTACTCATCTGAATAGCTTCATTGATTTATGTGATCTGCAAAAGAAAAAAGATGTCAATAATGATGTCGTTAAATTGAAGCTATTTCCTTCTTCGCCTTAGAGATCGTGCTAAAGCTTGGTTTTCGTCTTTGCCTAAGAATAGTATTGATTCATGGAACAAGTGCAAAGATGCTTTTATCTCTAAGTATTTTCCTCCCGCTAAGATCATCTCTCTTAGAAATGATATAATGAACTTTAAACAACTTGATCATGAACATGTTGCACAAGCTTGGGAGAGAATGAAATTAATGATACGTAATTTCCCTACTCATGGTTTGAATTTGTGGATGATTATACAAAAATTTTTGCCGGATTGAATTTTGCTTCTAGAAATCTTTTAGATTCGGCCGCGGCAGGCACTTTTATGGAAATCACTTGAGGAGATGCTACTAAACTCCTAGATAATATTATGGTTAATTATTCTCAATGGCATACTGAAAGAACTTCTAATAAAAAAGTGCATGCGATAGAAGAAATTAATATGTTGAGTGGAAAGCTGGATGAACTTATGAAATTATTTGCTACTAAGAGTGTTTCTTCTGATCCTAATAATATGCCTTTGTCTACTTTGATTGAGAATAACAATGAATCTATGGATGTGAATTTTGTTGGTAGGAATAATTTTGGTAACAACGCTTATAGAGGGAATTTTAATCCTAGGCCATATCCTAGTAATCCTTCTAATAATCATGGGAATTCCTACAACAACTCTTATGGAAATTATAATAAGATGTCCTCTGATTTTGAATCTAATATTAAAGAATTTATTTCTCCGCAAAAGAATTTTAATGCTATGATTGAAGAAAAATTGCTCAAGATTGATGATTTGGCTAGGAACATTGATAGAATTGCTCTTGATGTTGATGCTTTGAAACTTAGATCTATTCCACCTAAGCATGATATAATGAGTCTCTAAAAGCCATGAGAATTTCAATTGATGAGTGTAAAGAAAGAACCGCTAGGATGCGTGCTTCCAAAGATGCCTTTATTAAAGCGTGTTCTTCCAATTCCTATGAAAATCAAGATGAAGATCTAAAAGTTATTGATGTGTCTCCAATTAAATCTTTATTTTTCAATATGAATCTTGATGAAACTGAATATGATCTTCCTTTACCTAGAAGGCGTTCTAAAAATTCGTAGTGTTTAGATCTTAATGATGAAATTGATGAAAGTGGGATGGAAAGAAATAAAAATATAGATGTTGCTAAACCCACTATATTGGATTTCAAGGAATTTAATTATGAAAATTGCTCTTTTATTGATTTTATTTCCTTGTTTCAATCCGTGCTAAATTCTCCACATGCTTATAGTCAAAATAAAGCCTTCACCGAACATATTGTTGATGCCTTGATGCAATCTTATGAAGAAAAACTTGAGTTGAAAGTTTCTATCCCTAGAAAACTCTATGATGAGTGGGAACCAACTATTAAAAATGAAAATTAAAGATCATGAGTTTTATGCTTTGTGTGATTTGGGTGCTAGTGTCTCTACTATTCCCAAGACTTTGTGTGATTTACTAGATTTCCGTAATTTTGATGATTGCTCTCTAAACTTGCATCTTGTAGATTCCACTATTAGGAAACCTATGGGAATAATTAATGATGTTCTTATTGTTGCAAATAGGAATTATGTGCCTGTAGATTTCATTGTTCTTGATATAGATTGCAATCCTTCTTGCCCTATTATTCTTGGTAGACCTTTCCTTAGAACGGTTGGTGCGATTATTGATATGAAGGATGGGAATATTAGATTTAAATTTCCATTAAAAAAGGGCATGGAACACTTTTAAAGAAATAAACTAAAATTACCATATGAAACTATCATGAGATCCACTTATGGATTGCCTACCAAAGATGGCAATACCTAGATCTATTCTCGCTCATTATGCCTAGCTAGGGGCGTTAAACGATAGCGCTTGTTGGGAGGCAACCCAATTTTATTTTTATTCCTTGATTTTTGATCCTGTTTATTAATAAATAAATTATTTAGCCTCTGTTTTGGTTGTGTTTTTTGTGTTTAATTAGTGTTTGTGCCAAGTAGAACCGTTGGGAAGACTTGGGGAAAGTCTTGTTGAACTTGCTGTAAAAAACAGAAACTTTAGCGCTCACGAGAAATGCTGTTATTTTTATTTGAAGAGTGATATTTAGTTAATTATTTTTGAAGATGATTAATAGATAAATTACTCGCGTCCATCAATTTGTTTTAGAATTTTTGGGGTTCCAGATCTTGCGATAGCTACAGATTACCACAGACTGTTCTGTTTTTGACAGATTCTGTTTTTCGTGTGTTGTTTGCTTATTTTGATGAATCTATGGCTAGTAAAATAGTTTATAATCCATAGAGAAGTTGGAATACAGTAGGTTTAACACCAATATAAATAAAGAATTAGTTCATTACAGTACCTTGAAGTGGTCTTTTGTTTTCTTTCGCTAACGGAGCTCACGAGTTTTCTATCTTGAGTTTTGTGTTGTGAAGTTTTCAAGTTTTGGGTGGATTCTTTTGATGGATCATGGAACAAGGAGTGGCAAGAGCCTAATCTTGGGGATGCCCATGGCACCCCAAGATAATCCAAGGACACCAAAAAGTCAAGGCTTGGGGATTCCCTGGAAGGCATCCCCTCTTTTCGTCCACTTCCATCGGTAATTTACTTGGAGCTATATTTTTATTCACCAACATGATATGTGTTTTTCTTGGAGAGTCTTTTATTATTTGTTTCTTTGTTGTTTAGTATGCCACAATCATACTTGCTGTACACACCTTTTGAGAGAGCCATACATGAATTAAAATTTGATAGAATACTCTATGTGCTTCACTTATATCTTTTGAGCTAAATAATTTTGCTCTATGTGCTTCACTTATATCTTTTGAGCTAGATAATTTTGCTCTATGTGCTTCACTTATATCCTTTGAGCTAGATAAATTTGCTCTATGTGCTTCACTTATATCTTTTGAGCTAGATAATTTTGCTCTATGTGCTTCACTTAGATCTTTTAGAGCACGGTGGTGGATTCGTTTTAAAGAAACTATTGATCTCTCATGCTTCACTTAAATTAATTTGAGAGTCTCTTAATAGCATGGTAATTTTCCTAATAATAATATGCTTGGTATTAAAGATTTGTGAAACTTTCTTTTGAGTGTGTTGAATACTAAGAAAAGATTGAAGCATGATAATTATTTTGAGATATGGAGGTGATAATATTAAAGTCATATTAGTTGAGTAGTTGTGAATTTAAATAATACTTGTGTTGAAGTTTGTGATTCCCGTAGCATGCACGTATGGTGAACCGTTATGTGATGAAGTCGGAGCATGATTTATTTATTGATTGTCTTCCTTATGAGTGGCGGTCGGGGACGAGCTATGGTCTTTTCCTACCAATCTATCCCCCTAGGAGCATGCGCGTAATACTTTGCTTTGATAACTTCTAAATTTTTGCAATAAGTATATGAGTTCTTTATGACTAATGTTGAGTCCATGGATTATACGCACTCTCACCCTTCCACCCTTGCTAGCCTCTCTAATACCGTGCAACTTTCGTCGGTATCATACACCTACCGTATACCTTCCTCAAAACAGCCACCATACCTACCTATTATGGCATTTCCATAGCCATTCCGAGATATATTGCCATGCAACTTTCTGCCATATAGTTCATCATGACATATCCATCATTGTCATATTGCTTAGCATGATCATGTAGTTGACATAGTATTTGTGGCAAAGCCACCGTTCATAATTCTGTCATACTTGTCACTCTTGATTCATTGCATATCCCGGTACACCGCCGGAGGCATTCATATAGAGTCAAACTTTGTTTTAGTATCGAGTTGTAATCATTGAGTTGTAAATAAATAGAAGTGTGATGATCATCATTCAATAGAGCATTGTCCCAAAAAAAAGAAAAAAAGAAAGGCCAAAGAAAAAAAGAAGGCCCAAAAAATAATAATAAAAAGGGGCAATGCTACTATCCTTTTTTCCACACTTGTGCTTCAAAGTAGCACCATGATATAGCAAGTCTCATATATTGTGCTTCAAAGTAGCACCATGTTCTTCATATAGAGAGTCTCATATGTTGTCACTTTCATCTACTAGTGGGAATTTTACGTTATAGAACTTGGCTTGTATATTCCAATGATGGGCTTCCTCAAATTTCCCTAGGTCTTCGTGAGCAAGCAAGTTGGATGCACACCCACTAGTTTCTTTTGTTGAGCTTTCATACATTTATAGCTCTAGTGCATCCGTTGCATGGCAATCCCTACTCACTCACATTGATATCTATTGATGGGCATCTCCATAGCCCGTTGATACGCCTAGTCGATGTGAGACTATCTTCTCCTTTTTGTCTTCTCCACAACCACCATTTTATTCCACCTATAGTGCTATATCCATGGCTCACGCTCATGTATTACGTGAAGATTGAAAAAGTTTTGAAAAAGTTAGAGTATGAAACAATTGCTTGGCTTGTCATCGGGGTTGTGCATGATTTAAATACTTTGTGTGGGGAAGATGGAGCATAGCCAGACTATATGATTTTGTAGGGATAACTTTCTTTGGCCATGTTATTTTGAGAAGACATAATTGCTTTGTTAGTATGCTTGAAGTATTATTATTTTCTACGTCAATATAAACTTTTGTCTTGAATCTTTCTAATATGAATATTCATACCACAATTAAGAAGATTTGC
Source organism: Triticum aestivum (assembly GCF_018294505.1). Taxonomy (NCBI): domain Eukaryota; kingdom Viridiplantae; phylum Streptophyta; class Magnoliopsida; order Poales; family Poaceae; genus Triticum; species Triticum aestivum. The sequence goes on from NC_057812.1 coordinate 200,909,538, forward strand.
ATTGAAATTATGCCAAGTAGCACTCCGCATCAAAAAATCTCTTTTTATCATTTACCTACTCGAGGACGAGCAGGAATTAAGCTTGGGGATGCCTGATACGTCTCCAACATATCTATAATTTTTGACTGCTCCATGCTATATTATCTACTGTTTTGGACTATATTGGGCTTTATTTTCCACTTTTATATTATTTTTGGGACTAACCTATTAACCGGAGGCTCATCCCAGAATTGCTGTTTTTTTTGCCTATTTTAGTGTTTCGGATAAACAGAATATCAAACGGAGTCCAAACGGAATAAAATCTTCGGAAATGTGATTTTCTCACCGAACGTGATCCAGGAGACTTGGACCCTACTGCAAGGGATCAAAGAGGTGGTCACAAGGGTGGGGGGCGCCCCCCTAGGGCGCGCCCCTACCTCGTGGGCCCCTCGGTGCTCCACCAACGTACTCCTTCCTCCTATATATACACACGTACCCCCAAACGATCAGAACATGAGCCAAAACCCTAATTCCACCGCCGCAACTTTCTGTATCCATGAGATCCCATCTTGAGGCCTGTTCCAGAGCTCCGCCGGAAGAGGGCCGTCATCACAGAGGGCTTCTACATCATCCTAGCCCCTCCGATGAAGTGTGAGTAGTTTACCTCAGACCTTCGGGTCCATAGTTACTAGCTAGATGGCTTCTTCTCTCTCTTTGAATCTCAATACAAAGTTCTCCCCCTCTCTTGTGGAGATCTATTTGATGTAATCTTCTTTTTGCGGTGTGTTTGTTGAGATCGATGAATTGTGGGTTTATGATCAAGTCTATCTACGAATAATATTTGAATCTTCTCTGAATTCTTTTATGCATGATTGGTTATCTTTGCAAGTCTCTTCGAATTATCTGTTTGGTTTGGCCAACTAGATTGGTAGTTCTTGCCATGGGAGAAGTGTTTAGCTTTGGGTTCGATCTTGCGGTGTCCTTACCCAGTGACAGAAGGGGCAGCAAGGCACGTATTGTATTGTTGCCATCGAGGATAACAAGATGGGGTTTATTTCATATTGCATGAATTTATCTCTCTACATCATGTCATCTTGCTTAAGGCGTTACTCTGTTTTTAACTTAATACTCTAGATGCATGCTGGATAGCGGTCGATGAGTGGAGTAATAGTAGTAGATGCAGAATCATTTTGATCTACTTGTCAGGGACGTGATGCCTATATACATGATCATGCCTAGATATTCTCATAATTATGCACAATTCTATCAATTGCTCAACAATAATTTGTTCACCCATCATAGAATACTTATGCTCTTGAGAGAAGCCACTAGTGAAACCTATGGCCCCCGGGTCTATTCTCATCATATCAATCTCCATCACTTTTATATCGTTTTGCTATTTACTTTGCTTTTACTTTTTTACTTTGCATCTTTATATCAAAAATACCAAAAATATTCTATCTATCAGATCTCACTCTCGTAAGTGACCGTGAAGGGCTTGACAACCCCTAATCGCGTTGGTTGCGAGTAGCTATTGCTTTGTGCAGGTACGAGGGACTTGAGCGTGGTCTCCTACTGGATTGATACCTTGGTTCTCAAAAACTGAGGGAAATACTTACGCTACTCTGCTGCATCATCCCTTCCTCTTCGGGGAAAACCAACGCAAGCTCAAGACGTAGCACCGTCCATCTTGGAGAATAGGACAGAAGATTATGTTCATGCTTTTCCATGGCTCTAAAGCGAATATCCTGTTTATTGACCACGTTGCGAGATGAAGCCGCTTTCAGAAGGTTGTGGATGTGCGGGGTGGCACCTGGGCCTTGTCCTGGGGCTTGGCGGCCTCACCCTTGGTTAACTATAGGCAAAGTAGCACTCATACTACTTTCAGCTTTGGTTGTTAAGTGCCCCTGCTGGTTTCAGTTAAGGCTGTTAAGTACTCCTGCTGCTTTTACAGTCTGCCGTGTTTCTTCAGTCCTGTCTTCCTCCAGCCGCCAAAACCAAACCAGCACCAGCGGGGCCGCCTGCTTCCGCCTCCCACGGCTAGCTGCGTCTCAGTGCACGCATCGCCGCCCCACCGTATCCTAAATCGTTAACGCTGACGTCCTCCACGCGCTTTGGTGCACTGGCCGCGGCGCCGCCCTCTCGCATTGTCAACATGGTCAACAAACAACAGGAATCGACAGAAGTACGTGGAGAGGATGACAGTAGGGCCCCACCACGTCAGTGTATGGAAAAATAAAATGCTTCCTCCTAGTGTTTTCCTGACATCTGGGACCCATGACATTGTGAGCATATATAGTCAATAGACAAGAGAACAGCACAAGATCGGCTAACACCTGGGATGTAGCTACTCGAGCAGTTTTTTTTGTTTGGTATTGTTGAGACGGAGCAGGGTTTGAACTGGGCTGTGGCCCTACTAGCCCAGGCTTATATTTTATGTTCACCATGTGGCCAGCCCAACTATTTTTTCTTTGTGAAAATGAGCCCAGTTTATTTTTTCTGACGAATACCCAATCCAGGCCTACTTATTTTTCTATGCCCTGATGGGCTGCAACTCTTTCAAGACGCCTGCAAATCTTGAAAGTAATATGAAATGGGTTGTAAATATAAAAACAGATGACAAATTGGCAATTACTTTATAATTTCTGAATTACATTTTCATATTCCTATTTCACTGGGCATTAACCTAATTTAAGTATATCTTCGAAGTACTTTAAATCTGGCTGGACATTTTGGTATTAAAAATAGTTTGGAACCCACAGAAATATGCGAAAGTGGCCCTGGCCAACCAAAAAAACGACTGTAATAAATTGCATAAGAAGTTGCCATGAGCTATATATAAATTATTAAAAAAAGAGGGAGTGGTCTGACTTGTGGGCCTGTTTAGTTGACGCGCATGCAAGATTTTTTAGTTATTATATACATCAACAAATGATTCTAGCAGACGTAACCGTTGGATGTCAATCGAACGGCCGTCGTGTTTCTTCAATCTCTGATCTTCTTGCTCCAGCCGCCAAAGCACCGCCGGCGGGACCGCCTACTCCCGCCTCCCGTGGCTGGCTGTGTTGCCGCGCAGGCCTCGGCGCCCCCTACTACTCCCACCGCTGGCCAGGGCATCCCTCTACTCACCCACACCCCTTGTTATTCTGCGGCGACGGCAGCCTCACACCGCAGCCGAACTGGTGAACGCTCATACTCCTCTCTGCGTGGGCATCCACTGCCGCGTCTTCCCCGGCTCTGCGTCATCCCCTTCCTATGCCTCGCCGTCGTCCACCGTCGTGGTGCTCTCGGCGTGGCGTGGTCAATGTGGTCAACGACCGACTTCCATCGGAAGAGTACTGTACGTGGAGAGGCTGACAGCTGGGTCCACGGCAGCCGCATGGAAGTGCCTCCTTATTACGCAGAAAATAATTATTCCTCCACCTGACAGCGGGGACCCACCAGACGGGCCACTAGTAGTTTGCGAAAAAAATCGTTTCCCCCTGACTGCTGGGACCCACCGGACGGGCCACCGTATTTCGCGAAAAAACATTCCCCCCGCTGTCAGCTCGGACCCACCGGAAGTGCCTCCTTATTACGCACAAAAAATGAATACTCCCCCGGCTAGCTGGGACCCACCTTGGTGGGAGGCTGACTTGTGGGCCTACTAAGTTGACGGGGACGAAGGGCTTTGTCAACTTAGTCAATATGAACGATTCTAGCTCCAGTGACCGTACGATGTCCATCCAACGGCCGTAGTGCTTCTTCAACCTTTGGTCTTCTTGCTCCAGCCGCCCAAAGCAGCGCCGGTCGTGCCACATGCTCCTGCCTCCCGTGGCCGGCTGTGCTGCCGCAGAGGCCTCACTGCCCCCTACTATTCCCACCGCTGGCCAGGCCCTGCGGCGACGGCAGCCTCACACCACAGCCGAACCAGTGAACCCTCGTACTCCTCTCTGCGCAGGCTTCCACTGTCGCGTCTTCCCCGGCTCCACGTCGTCCCCTTCCTAGGCCCCACCGTCGTCCACCGCCGTGGTGCTCTCGGCGCAGCGTGGTCAATGTGGTCAACGACCGACTTCCATCGGAAGAGTACTGTGCGTGGAGACGCTGACAACTGGGTCCACAGCCGCAGCAAGGAGGTGCCTCCTTATTATGCGCAAAATAATTATTCCTCCACCTGACAGCGGGGACCCACCGGATGGGCCACCGTATTTTGCGAAAAATACGTTTGCCCCTGACTGCTGGGACCCACCAGCTACATCTTCGCACGCAAGGAAGTGCCTGACAGTCGGGACCCACCTGGTCGGAGCGTACGTAGCGTTGTCATTCTGGTCGCGAACGTGTACGTACATATATACTGGTCGATGTAGAGGCACGCACGTGTCGTAGTAGAGGCGCGCACGTAGCATGTACACGTACGTACAGCGGCCAGGGTGCAAGAAAGAAAATACATCCACGTATGTGTACATACGGGCGGGGTCTCGAACGCCTACTCACGCATACGTACGACCAGGGCTCGTGTACATGGCTGGGTCGGAACGGAGAAACAGCGTCATCGTTGTGTTCATGGGGAGGCAACGAAATGCGTCGTGTTCATGGGGAGGCAACGGAATGCGCCGTGTTCATGGGGAGGCAACGGAACACGTGGGAGCCAACCGGCTGGGTCGGAACGGAATGCGTTGTCATGTTCATCGGGAGGGCTTGGACGGAACATGCGATGGAAACGAGGCTTGGCGTACCGCAGAACGGAGGAAACAACGTTGTGTTCGACCGGCCACGTTCGAAATGGGATCCTGTTGATCGGGAGGGGTCTGGCGTACCGCAAAACGGAGGAAACGGACCTCCTACGGTCGAAACGGGGGTCCTGTTGATCGGGAGGGGTGTGGAGTACCGCAAAACGGACGAAACGGACTTGTGTTGGAGCGCTACGGTCAAAACGGGGGTCCTGTTCATCGGGAGTGGTGTAGCGAACCGCAAAACGGGACTCCACGGGATACTGTTCATCTCCACCATCGACCCCCTCCAACCTCCACGAGCTACTGTTCATCCACCGTCGACCTCCTCCAGCCTCCACCTGCGACTGTTCATCCATGGGCTCCTGTTCATCCAGCCTCCACCGCGCGCTACTCCACCGGCTGCTGTTCAACCAGCCCTCTCCACGGGCTCCTGTTCAACCACTCCTCCACGGGCTACTGTTCATCCTGCCCTCCTGTTCATCCAGCCCCAACCGGCTCAATCGATCGTGGTCCTGTTCATCCAGAGGCAACACCACGGGGTCTTGTTCATCCACCCCCACCGGGAACTGTTCATCCAACCCCCCCACAACGATCACTGTTCATCCAGAGGCTGCATCGATCGGCTTCAGTTAGCAGCAGTAGCGAAGGAATCGCTCGATCGGGTTCAGTTAACAGCCATCGATCGATCGCTCGGGTTCAGTAACGCGTAGCCTACAGTGCAATCGCTCGGGTTCAGTTAGAGCCCAACGCCTCGCTCGGGTTCAGTTAGAGCCAACGCCTCACACACACGCGCGTACGTGTATGAGAGAAGCGCGCATTGCTCGGCCCCCGACCTCCCACCGTAACCGGGAACTCCCCGAAATTTTCCTCGCCCTCGCTTCTACCATAGTTTTTTCCGTCATGGACGGCCCAAAGAATGTCATGCAGCTGCATCTCCGGCCCGCCCAGGACGAAAAACCAATTTTCTGTCATGATTTTTTGTCATAGAAGTAGGAGCCCACCACATCTATGATGATACCAGGTTTTGTCACAATTATCATCATAGAAGTGTCATATGTATGTCAGAAAAAAATTTCGTTCGGCCCAAAATGTCACGGATGTGTCTTTTTTTGTAGTGACTCTTTGTCCATGTCTAGGAAACTTAACCATCTTTGATTAACGAGCTAGTCAAGTAGAGGCATACTAGTGACACTCTGTTTTTCTATGTATTCACACATGCACTAAGTTTCCAGTTAGTACAATTCTAGCATGAGTAATAAACATCTATCATGATATAAGGAAATATAAATAACAACTTTATTACTGCCTCTAGGGCATATTTCCTTCAGTCTCCCACTTGCACTAGAGTCAACAATCTGATTACATTGTGATGATTCTAACACCCATGGAGTCTTGGTTCTGATCATGTTTTGCTCGTGAGAGATGCTTACTCAACGGGTCTGCAACATTCAGATCCATATGTATCTTGCAAATCTCTATGTCTCCCTCCTTGACTTGATCATGGATGGAATTGAAGCATCTCTTGATGTGCTTGGTTCTCTTGTGAAATCTGGATTCCTTTGCCAAGGCAATTGCACCAGTATTGTCACAAAAGATTTTCATTGGACCCGATGCTCTAGGTATGACACCTAGATCGGATATGAACTCCTTCATTTACTGCTTCCGAAGCAGCTATGTACTCCGTTTCACGTGTAGATCCCGCCATGACGCTCTGCTTGGAACTGCACCAACCGACAGCTCCACCATTTAATAAAAACGCTTATCCGGTTTGTGACTTAGAGTCATCCGGATCACTGTCAAAGCTTGCATCGACGTAACCGTTTACGACAAGCTCTTTGTCACCTCCATAAACGAGAAACATATCCTTAGTCCTTTTTAGGTATTTCAGGATGTTCTTGACCGCTGTCCAGTGATCCACTCCTGGATTACTTTGGTACCTCCCTACTAAACTAATAGCAAGGCAAACATCATGTCTAGTACACAATATTGCATACATGATAGAACCTATGGCTGAAGCATAGGGAATGACTTTCATTTTCTCTCTATCTCCTGCAGTGGTCATGCATTGAGTCTGACTCAACTTCACACCTTGTAACATAGGAAAGAACCATTTCTTTGCTTGATCCATTTTGAACTTCTTCAAAACTTTATCAAGGTATGTGCTTTGTGAAAGTCCAATTAAGTGCCTTGATCTATCTCTATAGATCTTGATGCCCAATATATAAGCAGCTTCACCGAGGCCTTTCATTGAAAAATTCTTATTCAAGTATCCTTTTATGCTATTCAGAAATTCAGTATCATTTCCGATCAGCAATATGTCATCCACATATAATATCAGAAATGCTACAGAGCTCCCATTCACTTTCTTGTAAATACAAGCTTCTCCAAAAGTCTGTATAAAACCATTTGCTTTGATCACACTATCAAAGCGTATATTCCAACTCCAAGAGGCTTGCACCAGTCCATAAATGGATCGCTGGAGCTTGCACACTTTGTTAGCACCTTTTGGATCGACAAAACCTTCTGGTTGCATCATGTACAACTCTTCTTTAAGATATCCATTAAGGAATGCTGTTTTGACGTCCATTTGCCAAATTTCATAATCATAAAATGCGGCAATTGCTAACATGATTCGAACGGACTTAAGCATCACTACGGGTGAGAAGGTATCATCATAGTCAAGTCCTTGAACTTGTCGAAAACCTTTTGCAACAAGTCGAGCTTTGTAGATAGTAACATTACTGTCAGCGTTAGTCTTCTTCTTGAAGATCCATTTATTCTCTATGGCTTGCCGATCATCGGGCAAGTCAACCAAAGTCCACACTTTGTTCTCATACATGGATCCCATCTCAGATTTCATGGCCTCAAGCCATTTTGCGGAATCTGGGCTCATCATCGCTTCCTCATAGTTCGTAGGTTCATCATGGTCAAGTAACATGACCTCCAGAACAGGATTACCATACCACTCTAGTGCGGATCTTACTCTGGTTGACCTACGAGGTTCGGTAGTAACTTGATCATAAGTTTTATGATCATCATCATTAGCTTCCTCACTTACTGGTGTAGGAATCACTGGAACTGATTTCCGTGATGAACTACTCTCCAATAAGGGAGCAGGTACAATTACCTCATCAAGTTCTATTTTCCTCCCACTCACTTCTTTCGAGAGAAACTCCTTCTCTAGAAAGGTTCCATTCTTAGCAATGAATATCTTGCCCTCGGATCTATGATAGAAGGTGTACCCAACAGTATCCTTTGGGTATCCTATGAAGACACATTTCTCCGATTTGGGTTCGAGCTTATCAGGTTGAAGTTTTTTCACATAAGCATCGCAGCCCCAAACTTTAAGAAACGACAACTTGAGTTTCTTGCCAAACCACAGTTCATAAGGTGTCGTCTCAACGGATTTTGATGGTGCCCTATTTGACGTGAATGCAGCTGTCTCTAAAGCATAACCCCAAAACGATAGCGGTAAATCAGTGAGAGACATCATAGATCACACCATATCTAATAAAGTGCGGTTACGACGTTCGGACACACCATTATGCTGTGGTGTTCCAGGTGGCGTGAGTTGTGAAACTATTCCGCATTGTTTCAAATGAAGACCAAACTCGGAACTCAAATATTCGCCTCCACGATCAGATCGTAGAAACTTAATTTTCTTGTTACGATGATTTTCCACTTCCCTCTCAAATTCTTTGAACTTTTCAAATGTTTCAGACTTATGTTTCATCAAGTAGATATACCCATATCTGCTCAAGTCATCTGTGAAGGTAAGAAAATAACGATACCCACCGCGAGCATCAACACTCATTGGACCGCATACATCAGTATGTATTATTTCCAACAAGTCTGTTGCTCGCTCCATTGTTCCGGAGAACGGAGTCTTAGTCATCTTGCCCATGAGGCATGGTTCGCAAGCATCAAGTGATTCCAAAAGCCCATCAACATGGAGTTTCTTCATGCACTTTACACCAATATGGCCTAAACGGCAGTGCCACAAATAAGTTGCACTATCATTATTAAACTTCTATCTTTTGGCTCCAATACTATGAATATGTGTATCACTACTATCAAGATTTAGTAAAAACAGACCACTCATCAAGGGTGCATGACCATAAAAGATATTATTCATATAAATAGAACAACTATTATTCTCTGATTTAAATGAATAACTGTCTCGCATCAAACAAGATCCAGATATAATGTTCATGCTCAACGCTGGCACCAAATAATAATTATTTAGGTCTAAAACTAATCCCGAAGGTAGATGTAGAGGTAGCATGCTGACGGCGATCACATCGACTTTGGAACCATTTCCCACATGCATCGTCACCTCGTCCTTAGCCAATCTTCGCTTAATCTAGCCCCTGTTTCGAGTTGCAAGTATTAGCAACAGAACCAGTATTAAATACCCAGGCGCTACTGCAAGCATTAGTAAGGTACACATCAATAACATGTATATCAAATATACCTTTCACTTTGCCATCCTTCTTCTTCGCCAAATACTTGGGGCAGTTCCGCTTCCAATGATCAGTCCCTTTGCAATAGAAGCACTAAGTCTCAAGCTTAGTCCCAGACTTGGGCTTCTTCACTTGAGTAGCAACTTGTTTGCTGTTCTTCTTGAAGTTCCCCTTCTCCCCTTTACCCTTTTTTTTGAAACTGGTGGTCTTGTTGACCATCAACACTTGATGCTCCTTCTTGATTTCTACCTCTGCAGCCTTTAGCATTGCGAAGAGCTCGGGAATCGTCTTATCCATCCCTTGCATATTATAGTTCATCATGAAGCTTTTGTAGCTTTGTGGCAGTGATTGAAGAACTCTGTCAATGACACTATCATCAGGAAGATTAACTCCCATCTGAGTCAAGTGGTTGTGGTACCCAGACATTCTGAGTATATGTTCACTGACAGAACTATTCTCCTCCATTTTGCAGCTGTAGAACTTATTGGAGACTTCATATCTCTCAATCCGGGCATTTGCTTGAAATATTAAATTCAACTCCTGGAACATCTCATATGCTCCATGACGTTCAAAACGTCGTTGAAGTCCCGGTTCTAAGCCGTAAAGCATGGCACACTGAACTATTGAGTAGTCATCAGCTTTGCTCTGCCAGGTGTTCACAACATCTGGCGTTGCCCCTGCTGCGGGTTTGTCACCTAACGGTGCTTCTAGGACGTAATTCTTCTATGCAACAATGAGGATAATCCTCAAGTTATGAACCCAGTCCATGTAATTGCTACCATCATCTTTCAACTTAGCTTTCTCTAGGAACGCATTAAAATTCAACGGAACAACAACACGGGCCATCTATCTACAACAATCTATATTTGCAAAATACTATCAGGTACTAAGTTCATGATAAATTAAAGTTCAATTAATCAAATTAATTAAGAACTCCCACTTAGATAGACAGCCCTCTAATCTTCTAAGTGACCACGTGATCCAAATCAACTAAACCATAACCGATCATCACGTGAAATGGAGTAGTTTTCAATGGTGAACATCACTATGTTGATCATATCTACTATATGATTCACGCTCGACCTTTCGGTCTCAGTGTTCCGAGGCCATATCTGCATAAGCTAGGCTCGTCAAGTTTAACCCGAGTATTCCGCATGTGCAAAACTGGCTTGCACCTGTTGTATGTGAACGTAGAGCTTATCACACCCAATCATCACGTGGTGTCTCAACACGACAAACTGTAGCAATGGTGCATACTCAGGGAGAACACTTATACCTTGAAATTTAGTGAGAGATCATCTTATAATGCTACCGCCAAACTAAGCAAAATAAGATGCATAAATGATAAACATCACATGCAATCAATATAAGTGATATAATATGGCCATCATCATCTTGTGCCTTTGATCTCCATCTCCAAAGCACCGTCATGATCACCATCGTCACCGGCTTGACATCTTGATCTCCATCGTAGCATCGTTGTCGTCTCGCCAACTATTGCTTCTACGACTATCGCTACCGCTTAGTGATAAAGTAAAGCAATTACATGGCAATTGCATTTCATACAATAAAGAGACAACCATATGGCTCCTGCCAGTTGCCGATAACTCTATTATAAAACATGATCACCTCATACAATAAAATTTAGCATCATGTCTTGAGCATATCACATCACAACATGCCCTGCAAAAACAAGTTAGACGTCCTCTACTTTGTTGTTGCAAGTTTGATGTGGCTGGTACGGGTTGAGCAAGAACCGTTCTTACCTACGCATCAAAAACCACAACGCGGTATAGTGATTGCTTTTTGATCTTCAGAAAGAACCCTGTTCATTGATTACGATTCAACTAAAGTTGGAGAAACTGACACCCACCAGCCACCTGTGTGCGAAGCATGTCGGTAGAACCAGTCTCGCGTAAGCAAACGCGTAATGTCGGTCTGAGCCGCTTCATCCAATAATGCCGCTGAATCAAGAATCAACAAGTGATGGCAAGCAATATGTATATACCCACGCCCACAACTCCTTTGTGTTCTACTCGTGCATATAACATCTACACATAGACCTGGCTCTGATAGCACTATTGGGGAGCGCAGTAATTTCAAATATTTTCCTACGCACACGCAAGATCTATCATGGTGATGCATAGCAACGAGAGGGGAAGAGTGTTGTCCACATACCCTCGTAGACCGTAAGCGGAAGCGTTATGCCAACACAGTTGATGTAGTCGAACGTCTTCACAATCCGACCGATCCTAGCACCGAAAGTACGGCACCTCCGCGATCTGCACACGTTCGGCTCGGTGACATACCACGAACTCTTGATCCAGCTGAGTGTCAAGAGAGAGCTTTGTCAGCACGACGGCGTGATGACGATGATGTTGAAGCTAACGGAACAGGGCTTCGCCTAAGCACTGCAACGATATGACCGAGGTGGATTATGGTGGAGGGGGCCACCGCAGATGGCTAAGACAACTGTCAACTTGTGTGTCTATGGGGTGCCCCCTCCCCCGTATATAAAGGAGTGGAGGAGGAGGGAAGGGCCGACCCTCTATGGCGCACCCTGGAGGTGTCCTACTCCCACCGGGAGTAGGATTCCCCCCTCCCTAGTTGGACTAGGAGAGAAAGGAAGGGGGAGGAAGGAGGAAGGAAAGGGGGGACCGGCCCCTCACCCAATTCGGATTGGGCTTGGGGGGGCACGCCCCCTCCTAGGCTCCCTTCTCCTCTCTCCCACTAAGGCCCAATAAGGCCCATATACTTCCCGGGGGGTTCAGGTAACCTCCCGGTACTCCCGTATATTCCCGAACTCACTCGGAACCATTCTGATGTCCAAACATAGGCTTCCAATATATCGATCTTTATGTCTCGACCATATTGAGACTCCTCGTCATGCCCGTGATCACATCCGGGACTCCGAACAACCTTCGATACATCAAAACACATAAAATAACAATACCGATCGTCACTGAACGTTAAGCGTGCGGACCCTATGGGTTCGAGAACTATGTAGAGATGACCGAGACTCATCTCCGGTCAATAACCAATAAAGGAACCTCGATGCTCATATTGGTTCCTACATATTCTACGAAGATCTTTATCGATCAAACCGCATAACAACATAGGTTGTTCGCTTTGTCATCGGTATGTTACTTGCCCGAGATTCGATCGTAGGTATCTCAATACCTAGTTCAATTTCGTTACCTGCAAGTCTCTTTACTCGTTCCGTAATGCAACATCCCGTAACTAACTCATTAGTCACATTGCTTGCAAGGCTTATAATGATGTGCATTATCAAGAGGGCCCAGAGATACCTCTCTGATACACGGAGTGACAAATCCTAATCTCGATCTATGCCAACTCAACAAACACCATTGGAGACACCTGTAGAGCATCTTTGTAGTCACCCAGTTACATTGTGATGTTTGATAGCACACTAAGTGTTCCTCCGGTATTCGGGAGTTGCATAATCTCATAGTCACAGGAACATGTATAAGTTATGGAGAAAGCAATAGCAGTAAACTAAACGATCATCGTGCTAAGATAACGGATGGGTCAAGTTAATCACATCATTCTCTAATGATGTGATCCCATTCATCAAATGACAACTCTTTGTCCATGACTAGGAAACTTTACCATCTTTGATTAACGAGCTAGTCAAGTAGAGGCATACTAGTGACACTCTGTTTGTCTATGTATTCACACATGTACTAAGTTTCCGGTTAGTACAATTCTAGCATGAATAATAAACATTTATCATGATATAAGGAAATATAAATAACAACTTTATTATTACCTCTAGGGCATATTTCCTTCAGTGGGCACCCGAGGTGGTGACCCTGGGCTTGGCGGTGGTGGTCATCTCCTCCGTCGGAGGCGGCCGGCCTGAGGCTGGATGGTCGGATCTAAAGATCTTTCATCTAGTCCCGGTTGCGAGTTGGGGAGACATAGTTGTCGCTGAAAACCAAGCCCATGACAGGGGATGGCGGCCCTCTGCGCCGTTACCTTGATGAAGGCATCATCATGTAACTAATGTCGACCCGCTGGTGTTGCTCCGGGGGAAACACTAGGATCTGGTCTTCCAGATCGGACGATGGCAACAATGTAGTGTCATTTCTTGCTTGGGAGCATCGTTTGTGGAGCAGAGCTGGAAGACAGAGGCAAGAGGTGGAGCGGCTTCATCTTGCATGGTGCTTCGGTGGAGATGTCATGTCGTGTCTGACCGCAGGTGCTACTCTGTGTCGTGACTGTCCGGCAGGTACTACATGTCGGGGTTATAATCCTGACAATGAGTACTGGGGGTACGAATAAGGGGCAGAGCCTAGCTACGACGCGGGTATAACACTTGGTGTTTAACGAGTTCAGGCCCCTCTTGGTGCAGGTAAAATCCCTACATCTCGTGCCATGAGGCTTGCTTTGATTTGATGGGTATATTTACAGATATTACTTGCTGCCTGGCTATGGAGAAGGGCGCGGCTTATGTAGAGTGCATCGCAGCCCATGTCTCCCACGCCGCGAGGCAATTAATGTTGGAAATATGCCCTAGAGGCAATAATAAAATGGTTATTATTATATTTCCTTGTTCATGATAATTGTCTATTGTTCATGCTATGATTGTATTAACTAGAAACCGTAATACATGTGTGAATACATAGACCACAACATGTCCCTAGTAAACCTCTAGTTTACTAGCTCCTTGATCAATAGATGGTTATGATTTCCTAACCATGGACATTGTATGTCGTTGATAACGGGACCACATCATTGGGATAATGATGTGATGGACAAGACCCAATCCTAAGCATAGCACAAGATCATGTAGTTCGTTTGCTAGAGCTTTTCCAATGTCAAGTATCATTTCCTTAGACCATGAGATTGTGCAACTCTCGGATACCGTAGGAGTTCTTTGGGTGTATCAAACGTCACAACGTAATTGGGTGGCTATAAAGGTGCACTACAAGTATATCCGAAAGTGTCTATTGGGTTGGCATGAATTGAGACTGGGATTTGTCACTCTGTATGATGGAGTGGTATCTCTGGGCCCGCTCGGTAATGCATCATCATAATGAGCTCAATGTGACTAAGGAGTTAGCTGCGGGATCTGATGTCTACTACGCAACTTTATTCTTGTGGACACGTGTTGGGCCTCCAAGCGCAAAGTTTTGTAGGACAATAGCATTTTCTCCTCAAGTGGATGACCTATGGTTTATCAATCCGTGGGAGGTGTAGTATGAATATGATCTCTCTCAAATGACCCTGCAACCAAATACAAGAAATCTCTTGTGTCCCAACACACCCAATATAATGGCAAATTGTATAGGTGCACTAGTTTGGCGAAGAGATGCTGATAAAAGTGTAATAGAGATGGTAGAAATATATTTTTATAATCTGAATAAATAAAAACAACAAGGTAGAAAATAGTAAATGGGCACAAAAAAGGTGTTGCAATGCTTAAAAACAAGGCCTAGGGTCCGTACTTTCACTAGTGCAATTTCTCAACAGTGCTAACATAGTTGGATCATATGATTATCCCTCAAAGTGCAGTAAAGAATCACTCCCGAGTTCCTATTAGAGGAGAACAAAAGATAGATATTGTTTGTAGGGTACGAGGCCACCTCAAAGCTTTTCTTTCCGTTCGATCTATTCAAGAGTTCATACTAAAATAACACAAAGCTATTTTTTCGTTCGATCTATCCTAGAGTTCGTACTAGAATAACACCAAAGAAAATTCATATTCATAATACTCAATCCACACAAAGAACTATAAAGAGACCCCGAAGTTTCCGTCGGAGAAAAACATGCATCAACCCCTATGCATAGATTACCCCAATATAACCACGACAATCCGCGAGTTGAATGCCATAACATATATCAAGTGAATCAATAAGACACCCCAATTGTCACCTCAAGTATTCATACCGCAAGATATATATCATGTGTTCTCATCTCTGAATATTCGATCCGACAAGACAAAACCTTAAAGGGTAAAGATTCAATTGATCATAACAAGAGTATAGAGCGTACAAACACATATGATCCAACTATATTAACAAATCCCATGATAGAAATTACGAGAGAGAGAGAGAGAGAGATTAAACACATAGCTACTGGTATCGAATTTCATGGTACAAATTTTAGTTCGAATTTCCATGGTTACAGTGGTCATCCACGTCATTGCATAATTTGGGTACACAAAGGAGACTAACTTCTTAATTGAGCAAGTTCAACAATTAAATAGAGCTAACAAACCTAAACATTACTCTAACAAATTAAAGACCGATGCTCTTAATTAAACAAAACAAAGAGTACTACTACGGCTGGTGCTCGTCGATCTCCGCCGCCGCCTCCATGTCCAACTCGCGCCCGATGGTATCCTGGGGAAGGGGCTCCATGGCATCCATTGCACCATACTCTGCAAGCATCTCGCCATCTGCGTCCGCCATCTCTTTGGAAAAGGCCGCCGCGAGCTGGGCATGGGTGGACGCGATCTGGGCTTGGACGGGCTCCGTCGCTGCAAGGTATGCGGCGGAGGAACCGATGGCTGCTCGAATGCTCTCGGCGATTGCCAGCTCTTCGGCCGTGGGTTGCCGACCGTTGTTGGAGAAGCTTCGTTTGATTTGTGCGGTGACCGCCAGGAGCTGGGCATGGGCGGCCTTGACATGGTCGTGGGCGGCCTCCATCAGGGCTAAGGCCGCCGTTGCGGAATGGACATCTACTGTGTCGCTCTCGCCAGATGTTGCTGCCGCCACCTGAGAAGCAACAGTGGCCGTTTGGGCTGCCATGGCCGCCCGGTCGCAGATTGCGCCCATGCTCATGCACCTTGTTAGCACGCGCATGGCGGCTGTGGCCGCACTCTAGCCGGAGTGGGCCATCGAAGTTGCCCTCATGACGCGGGTCCACGTGCCCATCTTTCACCAGCGATGATTGAACAGTGAAGTGATATTTGGGGAGCGAGCTAGTGTGCTTGAGATGCCGACTGTGGACTGTAGCCGACACACCTTCTCGCGTAAGCCATAGGCGTACTATACACCAATGGTGCTCCAGGATATTTTGTGCTGCATCTCACACGGTTGGTGATAATAAACTGTGTGTGATCTACTTGATTTTTCATCTTGATTTGAATTACATAATGGGGTCACAACGACAATGGACGGTGTCTGAATTTCTAGACCTTTTATCTGGAGTGAACAAGCAACTATATGTGTGTCGTAAAAGAATTGGAATTATTCAGGGTTCGTTTGAACATTTTATTCATTAAATTGGTTTCAAGTGCACAATTCAAAATTAAACTACATGCACATGCTACGGTGCACCAACAAGGGTTGTAAAATCATATATGTGTCCATGGGTTTATGCTTATCTCCCATGGAAGACATGGGGATGAAATTCGAACACCACAGCACCGTGGCTCTCCGGCAAATGTCGACGCACTTGCTTTTGTAATTCTAGTAAATCGAAAATTCGTCCAAAATTCATGAAACTTGGCATGCTATCATGGAGCGGCATCAACATGCCATGGTAATTTTTTTGTCCCGTTTGGGGCAGGTTTGGGTATAAGCTTCTCATAAACCAGAGCTTCTCACACAACAAGTGTGATGGTTTCGGTAGGGAACGTTTCACCTTTATGGACGAAATCCGTAGCCTCTTCTCGATTTCAAATTTTTTCCCTAGTGTCAACATAGAACAACAGGAGAGTTGTGTCAATTTTTGGGATTTTTCGGGGTTCGCTTGGACATTTTTATACATTAACTGAGTTTTCTGTGCATTCATGTGCATAATTCAAATTTGAACTACATGCACATGCTCTAATGCATATAAATTAGTTGAAAATTCAAATGTCCTTGGTTGCTTGGTTAGGTCACATGCAAGAAATGGGAATGAATGTCAAACACCCTGCCACCGTTACTCGGCCGCAAACATTGAGATACCTGGTTTTTAAATTCTAGTAAATCCAAAACTCATCTGAAATCATGAAACTTGGAATGCTATCATGGAGCGGCATCAACATGCCGTGGTAATTTTTTTGTACCATTTGGGGGCAGGTTTGGGTATATGCTTCTCACAAACCAGAGCTTCTCACAACAAGCATGACAGTTTCGGTAGGGAACGTCCCACCTTTGGGGATGAAACGCTATCCATTGCCTCTTATCGTTTCCAAAAAATTTCTCGTGTCAACATAGAACAACAGGAGTGTTGTGTCAATTTTTGTGATTTTTCGGGGTTCGTTTGGACATTTTTATGCAATAATGAGTTTTCAATGCATTTATGTGCATAATTCAAATTTGAACTACGTGCACATGCTCCAGTGCATATAAATTGGTTGAAAAATCAAATCTGTGTCCTTGGGTGCATGCTTAGGTCCCATGCAAGGAATGAATTTCAAACACCAGGTCACCACTGATTGCCGGCAAAACATTGAGATGCCTGGTTTTTAAATTCTAGTAAATCCAAAACTCGTCTAAAATTCATGAAACTTGGTATCCTATCATGGAGCGGCATCAACATGCCGTGGTAAATTTTTTGTCCCATTTGGGGCAGGTTTGGGTATATGCTTCTCACAAACCAGAGCTTCTCACAACAAGCATGATGGTTTCGGTAGGGAACGTCCCACCTTTGGGGAAGAAATGATATCCATTGCCTCTTCTTGCTTCCAATTTTTTTTCATGTCAACATAGAACAACAGGAGTGTTGTGTCAATTTTTGTGATTTTTTGGGGTTTGTTTGGACATTTTTATGCATTAACTAAGTTTTCAATGCATTTATGTGCATATTTCAAATTTGAACTACATGTACATGCTCCAGTGCATGTAAATTGGTTGAAAAATCAAATCTATGTCCTTGGGTGCATGCTTAGGTCCCATGCAAGAAATGGGAATGAATTTCAAACACCAGGGCACCGTTGATTGTCGGAAAAACATTGAGATGCCTGGTTTTTAAATTCTAGAAAATCCAAAACTCGCCTGAAATTCATGAAACATGGCATGCTTTCATGGAGCGGCATCAACATGCTGTGGTAAAACTTTTGTCCTGTTTGGGGCAGGTTTGGGTATATGCTTCTCACAAACTAGAGCTTCTCACAACAAGCATGATGGTTTCGGTAGGGAACGTCCCACCTTTGGGGAAGAAACGATATCCAATGCCTCTTATTGCTTCCAAAAATTTTCTCGTGTTAACATAGAACAACAGGAGGGTTGTGTCAATTTTTGTGATTTTTTGGGGTTCATTTGGACATTTTTATGCAATAACTGAGTTTTCAATGCATTTATGTGCATAATTCAAATGTGAACTACATGCACATGCTCCAGTGCATATAAATTGGTTGAAAAATCAAATCCATGTCCTTGGGTGCATGCTTAGGTCCCATGCAAGGAATGAATTTCAAACACCAGGGCACCATTGATTGCCGGCAAAACATTGAGATGCCTGGTTTTTAAATTCTAGTAAATCCAAAACTTGTCTAAAATTCATGAAACTTGGCATGCTATCATGGAGCGGCATCAACATGCCATGGTAAATTTTTTGTCCCATTTGGGGCAGGTTTGGGTATATGCTTCTCACAAACCAGAGCTTCTCACAACAAGCATGATGGTTTCGGTAGGGAACGTCCCACCTTTGGGGAAGAAACAATATCCATTGCCTCTTATTGCTTCCAATTTTTTTTCGTGTCAACATAGATCAACAGGAATGTGATGTCAATTTTTGTGATTTTTCGGGGTTCGTTTGGACATTTTTATGCATTAACTGAGTTTTCAATGCATTTATGTGCATATTTCAAGTTTGAACTACATCTACATGCTCCAGTGCATATGAATTGGTTGAAAAATCAAATCTATGTCCTTGGGTGCATGCTTAGGTCCAATGCAAGAAATGGGAATGAATTTCAAACACCAGGGCACCGTTGATTGCCGGTAAAACATTGAGATGCCTGGTTTTTAAATTCTAGTAAATGCAAAACTCGTCTGAAATTCATGAAACATGGCATGCTTTCATGGAGCGGCATCAACATGCCATGGTAAATTTTTTGTCCCGTTTGGGGCAGGTTTGGGTATATGCTTCTCACAAACCAGAGCTTCTCACAACAAGCATGATGGTTTCGGTAGGGAAAGTCCCACCTTTGGGGACGAAACGATATCCATTACCTCTTATTGCTTCCAAAAAATTTCTCGTGTCTACATAGAACAACAGGAGTGTTGTGTCAATTTTTGTGATTTTTCGGGGTTCATTTGGACATTTTTATGCAATAACTGAGTTTTCAATGCATTTATGTGCATAATTCAAATTTGAACTACATGCACATGCTCCACTGCATATAAATTGGTTGAAAAATCAAATTTGTGTCCTTGGGTGCGTGCTCAGGTCCCATGCAAGAAATGGGAATGAATTTCAAACACTAGGGCACCGTTGATTGCCTGCAAAACATTGAGATGCCTGGTTTTTAAATTCTAGTAAATCCAAAACTCGTCTGAAATTCATGAAACTTGGCATGCTATCATGGAATGGCACTTGACATGATGTGGGTATTTTTCGTGTCCATTTTGAGAGAAGGCGCACTCTAATAATGACAACCAACAAAGGAATTTTGAAAAAATAGCTGCCACTTTAATATCTCAAACGTTTGTATAATTCAAACCGTGTGTGTTCTGTCAACCATTCACGTGACGCCATGTGTCTTGGTTTAAATGGCTGTAGGAGGTGTCGTGTGGATAGCTGCTTGACCTTGACTCAATGGGAGGCGTGCGAGCGCAGTCCGGTGCGCAAGCTGACCGAGAGGAGTGCAAGCTGTCCTCGAATGCGCATGCTCATCAGGAAGCATGCGAGCTATACGCTACGCAGACTTCCATGGCCGCCTGCCGTCCTCTCCATGCACGCGTCCCCCTCAGCGGCATGGGACGCCACCGTCGAACGCTACCTCTCAGTGTCGCCAGCTGCCGTCCACCCGCCCCCGCCCATCGACCCCGGGACGACATGATGCAAAGTGAGAGTAGGATTTGTGCATCTCTTCAACATAAACGGTTATTTTGGATGACCCGTGTGCAACCACTTACAAACAATTTGGTGCGATTTGCATCTGTCATATTGGGTATGTTACCATTTGTCAAAATGAAAAGATTGACATTTGTTGATCTAGTAAAATTTCCATTTGTCAACGTTGTAACACTGCGATTTGTCAAAATATGAAGCTAAAAATCACTAGCAGTATCTAATTTTTGCAACTAAAATTCAGTAATTAAGCATAGGTTTCATTCATAGATTAAGCATTTGTTCTTAATTTATACAAATAGTCCAACTTGATAGCTGAACCGACCAAACTTTTCCCCAATTGTTGCCAACCAGGTACTGAAATAGCTAGTTCAACTATATATACTAGCTAATTTTGAGTACGTTGTACAGTTCCACCACATCTATAGTCAGGTGAACTGAACAAAATAGCCCCTAAATACTACTACTAGTAATGCAGAGGGGCTTTGTACTACATCCGACTGCCTCTCCTCTGCCGAGCACGCTCAGTAAGAGGCGGAGGAGGAGGAGCCTACCGACGAGCATGGCAACCACAATACGGTGCCTGCCCCTATTGCAGCTTCAGCGACACTCAGCTCAAATTCCCTCTCTCGCTCCAGACGACCCCTCTCGAAGCGGTGGTTCTCCTCGTAGATCTCCTGATTCCTCGCCTCTGAGGCGGCGTGTGCCGTGGCCACGGCGGCGGTAAGGCTCTTTGCATGCTCGACGAGGCGCTCCTCCTCCCCCCGTAGGAATTCGGTGTAGCGCGCAAGGTCGCTGACGCACGTTGTCGGATGTGGGGCTCCGGCTAACCCTTAAGGTTCAAACACTAGGGTGCGCGTGAAGTCTTTCCCTCCTATTGATCTATGCTCTAGCTCGCTAGATCTCACGAACGAATTCGATGAACTCACAACATAGAAAGACACGGGGTTTATACTAGTTCGAGCCACCGTTGTGGTGTAATACCCTACTCTAGTGTGGTGGTGGTGGATTGCCTCTTGGGCTGATGATGAACAATACAAGGGGAAGAACAACCTCTTGAGGTTGAGGTGTTCTTGTGCTTTCAGACTTGTGTCTATCTCTGGGTCTGACCCCCCCTCTGGGTCTGATGATCTCTCTCCCCTCTACTGTGGTGGCTAGTCCTATTTATAGAGGCCCTGGTCCTCTTCCCAAATATCAAGCGGGAAGGGAGCCAACAATGGCGGGCTAATCCGAAAGGGGACAGCTAGTACAAGCTACCCTGACAAAAGCGGTTTTCGCCTGTGAAAGGCTCTGGTGGTGACGCCGTCTTGGGATCCATGATGACCACCGTCTTGCAGTCCATGGTCTTGGTCTTGTTGCATCGAAATGGCAACCTTTGTCTGATGCCTCGGTACTCCGCGGCTGCGCTTGCCTCCTTTGCACCAAAGAGGAAACAAGGACGCTGCCCGCGCTGGCGCCCGCCTGGTGTCGATCGTCATGGCTCACATCACGAGAGCCTCGTGAGGTTCGCCTCGCCTTGATATCTCCACCCCTCGCGAGCCTGCCTGACTAGCCCGCTCGGGAGGAGGTCTTGCGTCATCCGCCTCGTGAGGCTTGGACCCTCGCGAGGGTCTTGGATGCTTTGTTGGTGAAGATGGGCCATATGGCCTGCTGCTTGGCCACGCCGTGGGCCGCAGGCAGGCAGGTCTGGGGACTCCCGTTCCCAGAACACCGACAGTAGCCCCCGGGCCCAAGGTGCGCTCGGGCTTGGCTTCGCGGCGAAGCCAAGCCCAAGGTGCGCTCGGGCTTGGCTTCGCGGCGAAGCCAAGGGTCAAGTTCGGAGCACCACGGGCCCCAAGAGCCCGCGGCCTCGGTTGACGCATGGCGGTTGATTGGACGTGGGTGTCTCCGCTTCCCCACGCTGCCCTTGAATCCGCCTGGCTAAGCGGCCCCGCTTCTTGCACAGTTATTCTTCCCTCTTCGTGCCTGGTTCTTCCAATCTTCCAATCTCCCCTACTCGGCCTCCTCAATCCGACCAGTGCTCCGCCCGCTTTACCGCCATGGCGCTGACGCAAGCTCAAAAGGAGAAGAAACCTCTATCCTTGCCAACTGCGCCTCCATCCTTCGAGCTGGCAATCGATTGGGCTCGGGTGCTCAACGACGAGGCCATGGGCAAGGTGCGCCCCATGCTCGCCTCTAGCTTCAACGAGTGGGGAGAGACGCCGGCCTGGCCTGTGTCTCGCTCCAGCATGGCTCGGGCAGTCACCGAGGTTCCGATCTTCATTGACGCCCTCTGGGCTAGCCTACTTCCTCCCTTCTCCGCCTTCTTCAACGCGGTGCACGAGCACTATCAGATCCACATGCTCCATCTCGACCCTCAATCTGTGACCCTTGTTTCCGTCTTTGCTTTTGTGTGTGAGGCCATGGTGGGCATCACCCCCTCCGTGGCACTCCTCCGCCACTTCTTCTCGCTGCATCTCACTGGTGCCCGACAAAGCTTAGGATGTGCGGGCTTCCAGGCCGTGGCTGCGACAATAGGCATGGGGATCGACTTCGAGCTCCCTTCATCCGCGAGCGAGTTCCGCACGTGATGGGTGTTTGTTGATGCCGGCGTGCTCAACCCTCTGCTCCAAGCTCCGGTGGGGCCCGCCATTCCAAACTCCGGCTGGGGCCATCAGAAGCTCACGAGCCCCTGCCTTGCCCCCGTCTGGGCTAGGATGAGGTGGTTGAAGGACCTTGGCGTGACTGCGCCCATGGTGGTGAGGGAGTTTGTCAGGCGTCGAGTTGCTCCGCTTCAGCGCCATTCTCGCCCGATGTGGGACTTGCTCAGTAGACAGGACAATATGAGGGTTCAGGAGGAGGGGCTCCCTCTTGCTGCGCAACAAATTGTGCTCACGGTCCTATCTGGTGTCCCTCTACCGGACGAGATGCCCAAGAAAAGCTGCATGTTGTACCGCTGCGAGAACAAGGTCGCCTTTGCCGCAAACATGCCTTCCTTTGATGAGTGGGGGCTGCGCCCAATTGGCTTGGTGGGGCCCCGTGAGAGTCCCATCATCGTGGTCCCTGTCTTCGCCCCCGGTGCCGAGCTCGCCCCAGGTGATGGTGCGGGGGAGCGAGCGGTGACGGTGGTCGGCTGCTCAGATGTTGAGGGGCACATGCCAAGCGGTGATCCGGGGGTGTCGTCCACAGGAGCTTGCGACGCCCCTCCTGAGGCATTAGTCGCTGATGAGATGCGGCATGCGGCTCTCGAGGCCGAGGCTCTAGGAGCCTCGGGAGGTCGCAGCGAGAAAGAGTCGGGCTGTTCGCTGCAGCCGAGCTCCCCTGAAGCCATCCTTCTTGGTTCTTCTTCGGCTCTGCCGCGCTCCAGCCGTCACGTCCAGCGCTACGGTTGCCTTTGTGTGGACTTCGAGGAGCTCTGCAAGAGGAAGGGATCCCCCAGCGGCAGCAACATCTTCGGGCCGTTAAAGCGACGGAAGTATGTCGCTATCGACGAGTAAGTACCTTATCTTAGTGATCTTCTATGTGCCGCCTTCCTTTCCCGACGATTGTCCCCTTAGGTCCCTTTCTGCTAAGGCCGCGAAATCTCCAGAGAAGCAGCTCCCTTTTGTCCCATCGCGCCCGCCAAGCTCCAGCGCTACCGGCTCGGACGCTACCCACGGCGTGGGGTCAGCCAGGGGAGTTGGTCCATCATCAAGGTGCCCCGAGCTTGCACCTTCGCCGTCCTTTCTTCGTGGCCTTGCTCGGAGCGTAGCAGGTGTGCCAATGGCTCCTCCTTGGTCACGATTGCTAGCTGACTAGCCTCAATCCTGGAGTCTCCTTCAAGCAGCGGGCCTTGTTCGGTTCGGGCCCCTCACGAGGGTCAGCTGGCGCCTGGGGCCGTGCTAGCCCCCAGCCACCAACCGAGAGGTGGTGCGCCACTTGATGCTCCACCCGCAGCCCCCAAGGTGGAGGACGAGGTGGGCCGAGCGTTCGAGCTCAAACATGGGCGTAGGGTGGTTCGCCACGAGCTCTTCCAGTAGGTGATGGGCGCGACGAACCGCCTTGGTGAAGAGCTTGCTGGTGTTGACTCGCGTCTTGAGGATGAAGGTCTTCGGTTGATGGAGGAGCGGCGCAATCTGCGAGTGGCCATCAACCTCGGTCGTTATCATCGTGAACTCGAGAACGCGAAGGCTGAGGCGTCCCTCAAGATTGCCAATGAGGCCCGCTCGCGAGCTTTGGAAGAAGCTCACGAGGCTGATCGCCGCCGCGAGGCTTCGGAGGAGCGCGCGTGGGAGCTCCAGGCCTGGAGTGCGTCCCTTGAGCAGTAGGTCAAGGCCCGTGGGGACGCCCTTGCATTGATGAGGGGGACGCCTGTGGAGGAAGAGGAGGTCCGGCAGCGCGAGAAGACACTGGCCCTGGAAGCCGTGGAGCGCAGCCTCGAGCTCGAGCGACTGGAGACGAGGGAGAGTCAAGTCGCTCAAGCTGAAGATGCTGTCGGGGCCCGCGAGGCCAGAGTCAAGGAGGAGATCAATCGCCGGGTGGCCGAGGTTCGCGCAGATCTGGAGGGCAGGTATGACTTGAAGCTGAAGCTCGCTGGTCAGGAGGGTGCGGGCAGGGCCGCCACCCTCAGGCCCAGGTTGGACGAGGCTGAGAGGCGTGCAGAGGCCACAGCTGCCGCCCTGGTCACGGCACAGGCGGACTTGGCCTCCGCCCGCGCCAAGCTGTCTTCCCTCCGGAAACGAGTTGATGATGCCAAGGCCGTCGCACGGCAAAACAGGGAGGAAGTGCTTCAATGGCGGACGCTGGAGCGCGAGCACGCTCCTATGCTTCAAGACCTTCGGAACAAGGCCAACACCGCCTTGGGTTACATCTGCGACGAGAACGCCCCGACCCCTCACTCAAGTGACTACGCCAGCCACCTGACCTTCTTCACCAAGGTGGTGACGCGCCTGGAGGCTCAGTCTACCAGAGCTCGACAACTTGTGGAGGAGAGGGGTCGTGGCCTGCTTCAGCGTGCCTTCTCCCGTGTCTTCATCCACCTTCTGAACGCGGACCCCAACTTCGAATTTGATGCCACCATTGCCCCTGTACCCATGGCCGTCCGGGGTGACTTGGCGCATTGGGTAGAGGACCATATCGACGCGTTGGTCAGGGCCTTCACCTTGGAGAATGATGGGGTGGTGGTCGTCGCAGAGAAGGTGATGTGGTCAATGACGGCGATGGGGGTGTCGCCGACGGCGGCGACGATTCCGACGGAGATGATGATGATGCGAGTGACGCGTCCATGGATGATGCAGCGAGCGATGTCTCTGGCTGATCCCATATTCTCCTGTTGTTTTATTCTGCACGCAAAACTCGGGCGTGGCCCTTGGAAAACTTGTAAGAGCATTTTGAGAGGGGGAGCCCCTCGTGTAAGCAAATCGCAGTTTTTACTTTCCTATGCGATGTGGGTATGTGTCCTCGTGAGCTCATGAAGCTGG
Source organism: Triticum aestivum (assembly GCF_018294505.1). NCBI lineage: Eukaryota > Viridiplantae > Streptophyta > Magnoliopsida > Poales > Poaceae > Triticum > Triticum aestivum. The sequence goes on from NC_057812.1 coordinate 200,935,104, forward strand.
GGGTGAGTCTCCTGACGTGGTTTACCTTAGTCAGCGCCAACTTAGGGCTGGGTCGTGAGGCGACGAGTTCCTGAGAATCCTGCGGAGCTTATCGCCCCGTTTGAGGTGGCCCCGCAAGGGGTGAGCTGCTAGCGCGTGCTTTGCGCGGCCGGCTCGCGAGGACCTCTGCGAGGGAAAGGCGATGGACGTGAGTCCCAAACCAAACAAGATCCAGAAGGCGAGAAACGGCTCGAACGAGAAAAGGCACCCCCGCGCGCATCGATAAAAATTCAGCTTCAACTTAAGTCCAGAATCAGAAAGCAAAGCCACAGAAAGAGAGATCCAAAGCAAAAGGCCGCGTCTGGCACCTAGTCTAGTCTCCGGGTCTTCAAGTCTTCTCACCAGCGCGGAGCTAAGTGCTGTCCACTAGGCGTGGGAGGGAGCCCCAGGGCCTGAGGCCGGCACTCCTGAGACTCCGGGGCGTGTACAGCCCCAACTCATTATTACGTGAGAGTGTCACGGGCGGCGAGCTTCACAGGCACCGAGCCTTCTTCACAGGTACCAGCCTTACTTCATATCGCCAAACGAGGGCCCCGCCTTGCGCCACTCTTGACCTCCTTTGAGTCGACCGGAGACCCGGATGACACAAAGGAGGGAAAGAGGATGCCACCGGTTCCCTCGGCGACCACGGGTCCTCTGCCGAGGAAGGGTTGTTGAAGCCACCCCGGTAGAGGGCCTACCTCCGGGTGTCCCCTGGTTTCGCATGCCTTGGGGAGGGGCCTTGCTCCTGGCTCCCTCCCGGCGGCCCCCAGCGTGTCTCCCTTGTTGAAACGGGTGCCGCCGTGCCAGGGTCACCGATCGATGCTGCAACCTGATTCATCTGCAGCCCATGGTTAGCTTAAGCCTGTTCCTGAGAGGTTAGCGGTACCCTGTAGTTGTCGTCACCGACGCGATTGCTGTGGTTCTCCGCTGGCACTTGGAAGGCTTCGACTCCTAGCGCCCCCTCTGCCCAATCTTCTCCAACAAATGAGCCGATGTCGTCCTCTGGTGCATACCCTTGGTCCATCATGCGGGGCACGTAAGCCTCCGGGGCCGTCACCCCGAACACCTTGCCGTGGTGCCCAACGCTCCATGTTGCTCCGCCCATGATGGCGTCCTGGGATGATAATATGGCTTCCGGCCGGGACCAAGGGGGGTGACGCTTGCGCTCGTGTTTGTCGAGGGCGGCATGGGGGGGGGGGGTTGGAGCACCCTACGCCGCCGGCCGTGCTGATGTTGACGAAGCCCCCGGGCGTAGTAGATGGCGCGCATATGTGGCAAGGCTCGCCGCGCGACCTCGCAGTGGCCTGGGGGGAGTAGATAGTAGAAGGGTGGCGCTCCCGATGCCGCTGCATCCAGCAGCTCAGCAACACACTCAAGCAGCGTGTCCCAGCCGCTCTCCATCAGCCTGCATCGCGGCAGCTCCCTTTCCACTGCGAGTGCCGCCCGCATGCTCACTTGCTCCCACCGTGAGTGCGGCGCTGTTGCTGCGGCGTGACTCGCTGCTCTCGCCGTGGCTCGTGCTTGCCGCGGGGTGAGGGTGGATGATGCCTGGCCGCGCTGTCCACGCCCGGCGGAGCTTGGTAGCGCCCGCGTCGCTTGGGGTGCGGGGTTGAGATCTTCATGGGCAGGCGGCACCGTCCGGGCCGGCCAGGCTGCCCAGCGGTCGGATCCGGCCCTTGGGTTGCCAGACATCGTAGCCGGTAAACGTCGGAGAGCTGATTGGTGGAGGAGAAGCTCCGGCGCACCCTTACCTGGCGCGCCAAATGTCGGATGTGGGGCTCCGGCTAACCCTTAAGGTTCGAACACTGGGGTGCGCGCGAAGTCTTTCCCTCCTATTGATCTATGCTCTAGCTCGCTAGATCTCGCGAACGAACTTGACGAACTCACAACAAAGAAAGACACGGGGTTTATACTGGTTCGGGACACCGTTGTGGTGTAATACCCTACTCCAGTGTGGTGGTGGTGGATTGCCTCTTGGGCTGATGATGAACAATACAAGGGGAAGAACAGCCTCCTGAGGTTGAGGTGTTCTTGTGCTTCCGGACTTGTGTCTATCTCTGGGTCTGACCCCCCTCTAGGTCTGATGATCTCTCTCCCCTCTACTGTGGTGGCTAGTCCTATTTATAAAGGCCCTGGTCCTCTTCCCAAATATCAAGCGGGAAGGGAGCCAACAATGGCGGGCTAATCGGAAGGGGGACAGCTAGTATAAGCTACCCTGACAAAAGCGGTATTCACCTGTGAAAGGCTCTAGTGGTGACGCCGTCTTGGGCTCCACGATGACCACCGTCTTGCAGTCCATGGTCTTGGTCTTGTTGCACCAAAATAGCAACCTTTGTCTGATGCCTCGGTACTCCGCGGCTGCGCTTGCCTCCTTTGCACCAAAGAGGAAACAAGGACGCTGCCCGCGCTGGCGCCCGCCTGGTGTCGATCGTCATGGCTCACGTCACGAGAGCCTTGTGAGGTTCACCTCGCCTTGATATCTCCATCCCTCATGAACCTGCCTGACTAGCCCGCTCGGGAGGAGGTCTTGCGTCATCCGCCTCGCGAGGCTTGGACCCTCGCAAGGGTCTTGGATGCTTTGTTGGTGAAGATGGGCTGTACGGCCTGCTGCTTGGCCACGCCGTGGGCCGCAGGCATGTCTGGGGACCCCTGTTCCCAGAACGCCAACACACGTGCGTGCATCCACCTCCGCATCCCGCCTTCGGGCGGCGGTGGCGGAGTGGGTGATGACCCCGATGGTCGATGGTGGGTTGGCAGCCAAGGCGGCCGATGACGGGGTGGCGGCCACGACCTCCACCTCCCGCCTTCAGGCCACATTGGTAGAGCAGGTGATGGCCACGGTGGCCGGCAGTGGGGTGGCAGCCACGACGGCCACCTCCCGCCTTTGCGACGCGGCAGTGGAGCGGGCGATGGCCCTGGCTTTCGACGGTGGTGTGGCGGCAACGGCGACCGGCAACAGCTGCCGACGGGCACCGGCGGTGGAGCATGTGGTGGGTGTTCCACGCACACCCAACAAGGACGCCATGCGCACTACACTACGCCGTGGACTGCGCCGCCACCGCGGTGTAGCCTCCCAGCTGGAGCTGTCCTCTGATGGCGGCGAAGTGGCTGAGCGACAAGGACGAACCGGTGCCATCGTCGATTATGGGAGAAGCAGCCGAGATAAGCTACAGGAAGGGAGCGGAAAATGCGACGCAGGACTCGCCAGCCGTGAGGGTTTTTATAGCAGGCCGGTAAGCACTGGGATTTTTGTGGATTTCACCGAGTCAGGCGGGAAGCTTGCGCGGGAACCTGCGAGGTTGCGCAGGAACGGGCTCATCGACGATTCATTGGCGCCACCGTTTGGCCAAAAGAATGCCCCCGCGCGTTGCGCAAGCTTGCGCTGTAAGCCGTCTGCGGCAGCAGGGTGAAAAGACATGCGAGAGGAGGACGAAAGGCCATGTACACATACGATTAATAAAATACGTTTGCGATTTAATTACCTACTATACCCCGTACTGGTTTATAAGTATGATTTAACTAATAAAATATGAATGCATGTCGCCAAAGACTATATAGTTGGATTCGTATTTGAACATAGTTTCCAATTATTTTATTACCTACTGTACCCCCGTCCAGGTTTATCAACAGCTCTGACTACAGTTTCGCTGCGATTGATACCACCAACGATCTAAAAGCGCTCAAGGTTTCGTGCTTGAAATGCCCGAATCTTGTCAACATTCAAAGCCACTACAAGGTCTGGGGTAGCGACAAAAACAAATTGAACTCCTTGGTTGACCTCGCCTCGGCCATCATCGACCCCTACTACGTGAAGATGAAGAATGAGAGCAATAAGGACAGGAATGCCTGGCACAGTGTGTGGCATAAGAGACTGGATGAACAACATGTCAAGTATGCGGCCATGGACGCGTACACAAGCTACGAGATGTACAGGCGGATCGTTGACATGAGGAACTGTCTTCTTCCTGACCCAGACGAGGGATCGAGCCACATAGCAGTGGTGGGAGCGTCACAAGAAGTAGATGACTAGACGATCGTTTCTCCTACTTTGGAATGCATGCAATTGTTTATCGAGGTGTGTGCGAATGATCTACAGTTATATATATACATGTTATTCTACTATAGACAGAGCAAATCACACGGCTTATTAGCAGCAATCGTCTGTGTTATTATTGGTCTTCACACACATTTCTGATTACGGACCTGTTTGCCGCGTATCATACACTTCTTGTTCAGTTGTACCGTTTCCATTGTGTTGCCTAATCACACACAGTTCATCCTAGTGAACCGTATGCTATATATCGCACACGCCTTCATATGGCTGCCCGTTTCTTTTGTTCCTCCTCATCCCAAATAATTAATTGAACTGAACCGTATGCCCTGCTTCACACACGCAACTAAAATCTGAACCATGTTTGATGCATCCGTCATCACAAATGTTTTGAACCTTTTTGACGGTTTTTTACACCCCCGTTTGCGATTATGGCATCACACACAGTTTCGTCGAAGGGTCTCTGATCGTAGTGTCGCGTTTGGACCATCCTGCAGTAGTGGATGCACATATTTCAGTTACTCAAGATAGGTGAGACAATCCATATGAGTGAAAATAAAAATATTTCATTCACTTCGTCAAAAAATAAATCAACAGTGCCATGATACAGCATGTTTACTCTTACCTAGTTGTGCATATAAGTAAATCAAGAGTTAATTACCTCATTTGTGTAGTCACTTCTCAGTTCATCTAAAACTAGATTCATGAGAGGCTCATCATCCCGAGCCTTGAACAACGGGAGACATCATCATCCAAAGCCTTGCTCTTTGTCTTGACCTGTTTGGCATCTACACCGCAATTATGTCAGATCTAGACCGTAGAAACTAAAGGCCGCAAATCATACAAAAAGTGGAAGACACTGACCTACCTGAAACACTCGCGCCTCCATACACGAACGCAACATCGGTCCACCGCTGAGCTCCGCAATGTAACTGCATCCCTTGCGATTCTTTTCATCTGCCATGGTTTGGTCACGAGGCAAAGGCGGCGTGAAGCGTGCATGATGGCTCGCTCAAGTTCCTCCCTTTTTATGATGCATGTGTTACGGGATGTATCGCTCCAGCTACGGTAGTTGCTACTTGGGTCATCCAATAAACTTTGTTAGTGTGCTAAACAATGAAGGCCTAGTTAACACAGAGATATACACATACGGGGGCCCCTCCACTTTGGGGGCCCAGGGCGGCCGCCCCTTGCCCCCCCCCTCAGGGCCGGCCCTGGGAAGGCCACCTCCTCCGGCTCTGGTGTGGCGGACAGTGGCACGGCGGGGGACTGGATCCCGTGGCACATCTCCATTCGGTGGCTGGAGGAGTTGGTAGAAGAGGGACTGATTCCGTGCAAAGGATGGCATCGCCCGGGTGTGGGGGAGGTCGGGTCAACGCCTTAGGAGGATGAATGAGTCCTGCTCATCACCCACGTCGAGTGGGGTTTCTCGATGCCTCCCCACCCTTTTTTCTAAGTGTTCCTCAATTACTTCGACGCCCGGCTCCATCACCTTCCCCCATCATGGTCATTTATCTCTCAGCCTTCATCTCTCTCTGTAAGAACTTCTTGGGCTGCTACCCTCACTGGGGCCTCTTCAAATACATATTCACCCGTCGTTCGATCACCGTGAAGGACTCACCGTCTGGTGAGAAAACCAACGTCACCCAACTATGCGAGAGCCTGGGCATCCAGGTTCGTGGGAGGAGGTCCTTCCTGAAGATGAGCTTTCCCAACTCTGTCAAGGGGTGGCAAGGGACCTGGTTTTACTGCAGGGAAGTCCCTAGTGCCAACCATCCGCCGGACCTCCTACCGTAGTTATCTGGGAGAGTACGAGCTCCAGCGACCCTTACTGTGGAGTAAGAGGAGAAGGTGGGCATTGATATCTTGTCCATCGCATTGATAGGAGTCATGAACGCCGGGGTGAACGGTATGGATTTGCTGGAGACCTTCTTGGCGCATCCAACCACTTCAAGCCAGGGCTCACCCCATGTGGCTGTATGAGGGGCCGGGTGAATCCACCCGGGTGCACCCTGAGGATCTAACCGAGAAGGAGGTGGGGGCCAAGATTAAGGCCATCACATGTGCTCAAGAAAACCCGCGGGGAACTCGATTGGTGCCAACCTTTCACAAGGACCTGTTGCCCACTAAGGTAATTGCTTGTAGTCCAGTCGGCTTGATCATATGCTACCCTTTGTAAAGCTTATCCTCATGCTGTTATGTATTTGCTTTTCGGGACTTTTAGAACTTGATTTCCAAGATCCCAGTGGTGGACCGGTCGCCCGAAGACATGACGAGTGATACCGAGCAGCAGTACTCGGAGGAATCCGACGATGACGAGAGTGGTGATGAGGAGGAGAGTGACGTGGGGGAGAGCTCTATGGAGGGGGAAGAGGCAGAGTCCTCTCCATCCTATGAGGCTCCCAAGGAACCCCGCTCCAAGGAGCTGCATGATCCCAAGGGTAAGGCGAGTGGGGCTCAACAACCGACTGTCTCTGGTCGGGCGACTCGGAGCTCGAAGCGTGCTCATGACGAGGCTAAGAGCTCGGCGGAGAAGCAACCCAAGTTTCCCAAGAAGATCTCCTCCAAGCCCCGAAAGGTAGTGGTGCCTTAAATCAAGGTGGTGGTGCCCGTGGCCTTGACGTGAGTGCTCTAGTTAACCCCCTGTTTGTTTTTGTGCTGATTCGGTTGCTGACCGATGTTCTCTGACCTCCGCAGCAACGACACCTCGACAACTTCAGCGGACCCACACACCCGCAAACCAGGCCCGAATGACGCTGATGCGGCAGACACTGCCACCTCCAATGGTACATTATGCCGACCGATTCAGATGGTGAGGCCTTCTCCGACAGATTTCTAATGATATCCTTGGTTCATGTATCTCCGTCAGAGGTTATTCAGCTGGATAATGATGAGAGGGCTGATGCCCCCAATATAGATGCCATCAGCTGGGAGGGAGCCTCAAGTGCTGACACACCCTTGCTAGACGCCTCCCCTCACCGAGTGGCCCGCACCTCTCCACCGAAGGTTGCTGCAAGACTGCGAAGCCGAGTCCTCTAGCTCAAGGTGGCTCGGCGTCTTCGTCAATGGTGGTGCCGCCTGCAGGATCTACCCAGGCTCCTCCGAGTGAAGCGGCGGTGATGCCGGTGCCGAGGCCGACACCTACGACCCTGTTGACCCCAGCTACCTCCTTCCCCCTGTACCATGTCCCTGAGGATCAGGTGGGGGCACGCAAGGAGGCTCTGATCCAGGGCGGGCTGATGTGCGACCGGCTGAAGGAGGCTTACGACGCTAGTGCACCGCTGCAGACCAACGTCCGAGTAAGTACCATTGTGAGTATGATTTCCAGTCGAAGTTTTTCTTTTTTCTCTTGGTAGAATTTTTGTTAGTGGGTTTGCACAGGGCACACCTACTGGGTGTTCATGATCCAGTGGGGGCACGCTAAGTGCACCCACTGGGTGTAGTCCCCGAGGCTCCTGTCGACTGGAATCAGTCGACAGGAGTCTTTCAACTTTTGTTGAATTTCTTTGTGTTCACTTGGAATCTGCTAGCCAGAGCATAATCGAGTGGACTTGATCCAGTGGGGGCACGATGAGTGCACCCACTGGGTGTAGTCCCTGAGGCTACCGTTGACTGGAACGATCGACGGTAGTCTTAGAACTTATGGTGTTTTTTTAGCTCATCGACGAGTCACTTTCTAGCGGGGGCACGCTGAGTGCACCCACTGGGTGTAGTCCCCGAGACTACCGTCGATAGCTGGCAATCGGTGGCAGTACTTAGAACTGTCTCTAGGCATTCGGGACGCTCGGCGTCACTCATGTATTGGTGAGATAATAGGTAGGATCTTCTTCATTGCTGACTCGGAAGTCAGCGAATGAAGCATATTGTCTGGCGTTGTTGTTCTCTATCTTCTTCATTGCTGACTCAGGGGCTAGCCGAGTGAGGGTAGATCAGAGGGTACTTCAAGATTTGGCACTGATCGAGCTGGCTCATGCTGGGGGTGCTTGGCCGACCCAGTAACCACAATGTACTTGAGAATTTGGTATTGTTCAAGCTTGTTCCTCCTTGGGGGTATGACCGAGTGTGTAACCCAATGGTACTTCAGGATCTGGTACTGTTCTAATTTGTTCCTTCTAGTGGTGCTTGCCCAGATGTTTGCGAGTCAATGTCTCGTTTTCTCTTTCCGGTCTTCCGACTGATTGTTTCTTGCCTGTTGTAGAGGACTTGTGAGATGGGATCCCACTATGCTGCAATGGAGAAGGAGGTGGCGTCTCTTCGACTCGATCTAGAGGCTGAGAAGCTCAAGAGCGCCCGACTGGAGAAAGAGAAGAAGTCTTTGGGAGGTAAGCTATTTCCTCCATTTTGTAGCTGCATACTGTTTCCCCTTTTGATCCGGGTCATTCCACTCTGACAGATGCTCATAGCGAGAACACCCAACTTGTAACAAGGCTCATGACTTGTATTTCTTTAGAAACCATGAAGTAGGCTCTGGATAACAAATACAAGGACCTGTCGTTAGCCCAGAAGGAAGCTAAGAACAAGACCAAACTTGCTGATGAGAAGCTGACTTTAGTAGGCAAGTTGGAGGAGGATATCAAGGACCTCAAGGCTATGGTTAGTGGCTTCACTCAGGAGAAGTAGACGCTGGAGGAGAAGGTCGTACAGCTGACTGAAAAGAAGGATGATTTGGAAGCGCATATTGAGGAGGTTTGTGAGGAGTTTAGCGAGAAGCTTCATGGTAAGTTCTTCCTTAATCGTTTGCTCATGGACTGTCTTCCTTCAGCCAGAGCATTGCTACAACAAGGCGCTGGAACTAGAGCGGCTTGAGAGGGATCTAAACCCTACTAGTCACTTGTCGCCGACAAGGCGGCCCTCGCTATCCTCCAGTTGGAAGACTGTCTGGAGAACACACTAGGCTATATCACTCGGACCCGAGGTGCCTTGGGTCAGATCAGAAAGGTATTGCAGCCAGGTGAGGAGATCCAGATGGATCTGGAGTCAGTTATGGCGAGGTTGATCGAAGTCCTCACTCGGGTGAAAGCTTGGAAGAAGTTGATACGTCCATTTTGCATCATGTTTTCCTACTTTTATTTATGATGTTTTTATATATAATAATGCTTTTTGGAGTAATTTGATTGCCTTTTCTCTCATAATTTGCAATGTACACACAAAGAGGGAGAATTCCGGCGGCTGGAAATCTGGACCTGGAAAAGCTACGTTAGGCTACCTATTCTGCACAACTCCAAACTAGCTGAAACTTCACGGAGAATTTTTATGGAATATATGAAGAATATTGGAGCAAACAAGTACCAGACGAGGCCCACCAGGTGGGCACACCCCACCCGGGCACGCTAGGGGGCCCAGGCGCATCCTGGTGGGTTGTGCTCACCCAGGCCCACCTCCGGTGCCCATCTTCTGGTATATATGTCATTTTGACCTAGAAAAAAAATAAGGGGAGGACTTTCTGGATGGAGCACCACCATCTTGAGGCGGAACTTGAGCAGGAGCACTTTTGCCCTCTGGCGGAGCGATTCCGCCGGGGGAACTTCCCTCCCGGAGGGGGAAATCATCGTCATCATCATCACCAACAACTCTCCCATCTTGGGGAGGGCAATATCCATCAACATGTTGAACAACACCATCTCATCTCAAACCCTAGTTCATCTCGTGTGTTCAATCTTGTTACCGGAACTATAGATTGGTGCTTGTGGGTGACTAGTAGTGTTGATTACATCTTGTAGTTGATTACTATATGGTTTATTTGGTGGAAGATTATGTGTTCAGATCAAATATGCTATTTAATACCCCTATGATCTTGAGCATGATTATCATTTGTGAGTAGTTACTTTTGTTCTTGAGGTTATGGGAGAAATCATGTTGCAAGTAATCATGTGAACTTGATATGTGTTCGATATTTTGATAGTATGTATGTTGTGATTCCCTTAGTGGTGTCACGTGAACGTCGACTACATGAAACTTCACCATATTTGGGCCTAAGGGAATGCATTGTGGAGTAGCAATTAGATGATGGGTTGCGAGAGTGACAGAAGCTTAAACCCCAGTTTATGTGCAATTCCGTAAGGGACCGATTGGATCCAAAAGTTTAATGCTATGGTTAAAATTTATTCTTAATACTTTTCTCGTAGTTGCAGATGCTTGCGGGAGGGTTAATCATAAGTAGGAGGTTTTTGCAAGTAAGAACGGAACCTAAGCACCGGTCCACCCACATATCAAATTATCAAAGTAGCGAACACACATCGAACCAACATGGTGAAAGTGACTAGATGAAACTCCCGTGTACCCTCAAGAACGCTTTTCTTATCATAAGAGACCGTTTTGGCCTGTCCTTTGCCTCAAAAGGATTGGGCTACCTTGCTACAGTTTTGCTACTATCATCATTACTTGCTCGTTACAAATTATCTTGCTATCAAACTACTCTGTTACTTACAATTTCAGCACTAGCAGACATTACCTTGCTGAAAACCACTTGTCATTTCCTTCTGCTCCTCGTTGGCTTCGACACCCTTACTTATCAAAAAGAGCTATAATTGATCCCATATACTTGTGGGTCATCAGAAGTCTGCCACTTGGAGTGGAGCTGATGTGGCATTGTCACTCGTCCATTCATTGCAAGAACATGGACGAGGAGAAGTTGAAGAAGCTCCAAGTGGTGAATAAGAAGAACCTCAAGTTTGAGGATTTCATGGAGACCTTTGCTGAAGCTGCCACTCGCATCGCCGACGGGATTGACCTGGAGACCTTCATCGACCCAGCTAGCCTTCCGCCCGAGGCTTAAAACACTTGATCAAATTTGCCCCAGAATGCCGGGTGGTTGATGTAATGAAATACTTTGCCGAGCCTTGGGCTTGTTTTATTTTGGAAACATTCAGATTGAATCTTTGGTTTAAAACCCTTTAAGTCTCTATTTGCTTCTTATGTTTTGTGTGGCTTAGGCGAAAGCTGGTTCGCAGTTATGCCTCAAAGTATGGATCAAATCCCACTCGGGCTGAGTTTTCAACTTATGCGAAAGATGGTTCGCAGCCAAGCCCCCGAGTGTGGAGCAGATCCTCACTGGGATTGTTTTTAACTTAGGAAAAAGCTGGTTCGCAGCTAAGCCCCTAAGTGTGGAGTAGATCCTCACTCGGATTGTTTTATAACTTAGGCGAAAGCTAGTTCACAGCTAAGCCCCCGAGTGTGAAGTAGATCCTCACTCAGATTGTTTTTTAACTTAGGCGAAATCTGGTTCACAGCTAAGCCCCGAGTGTGGAGCAGATCCTCACTCGGATTGTTTTTTTTAACTTAGGCGGAAGCTGGTTCGTTGCTAAGCCCCCAAGTGTGGAGCAGATCCTCACCCGGATTTCTCTTTAACTTCGGAGAAAGCTGGTTCGCAGCTAAGCCCCCGAGTGTGGAGCAGATCCCCACTCGAATTGTTTTTAAACTTAGGCCAAAGCTGGTTCATAGCTAAGCCCCCGAGTGTGGAGCAGATCCTCACTCGGATTGTTTTTTACTTAGACGAAAGCTGGTTCGCAGGTAAGTTTTCTCCTCTGCACCCACTGAAGGTGTGTTAGTTTGCAAACACAGTCAGTATTGTGAAATGAAATGTGGCCGTAGGTCAAACTAGACGATATATGGGGAAAGCAATATTTTTATTCATCTAAGCTCATTCGGACTAACAATTTCAAAGGAGAAATTTTTATTCTAAGTGTAAAACTTGTGCAGCAGATCTGTGTTCCAAGCTCTGGGCTCTTCTATTCCTTTGGTGAAGTTGTAGAGTCCGTATGCTCCATTATGCAGGACCTTCGATATAGCGAAATGCCCTTCCCAAGGGGGTGCCTGTTGGTGTCAAAACCGACAGATCTCGGGTAGGGGGTCCCGAACTGTGCGTCTAAGGATCGAAGGTAACAGGAGGCAGGGGGCACGATGTTTACCCAGGTTCGGGCCCTCTTAATTGAGGTAATACCCTACTTCCTGCTTGATTGACTTTGATGAGTATAGGTGTTACAAGAGTTGATCTAGCTCGAGATCATAATGGCTAAACCCTAGATGTCTAGCCTGTATGATTATGATTATGATTGCCTCTACCAACTAAACCCTTCGGTTTATATGGACACCGGAGGGGGCTAGGGTTGTACAGAGTCGGTTTACAAAGAAAGGAATCTTCATATCCGAACGCTAAGCTTGCCTTCCACGCCAAGGAGAGTCACATCCAGATATGGGGGGAAGCCTTCTATCTTGTATCTTCACGGCCCACTAGTCCAGCCCACATCACATAGCCCGGACGCCCGGGGACCCCCTAATCCAGGACTCCCTTAGTAGCCCCTGAACCAGGCGTCAATGACGATGTGTCTGGCGCGCAGATTGTCTTCAACATTGCAAGGCGGGTTCCTCCTCCGAATACTCCAAAGTAGTTGATCAAAAGAACTATATCCGGCTATGTACGATAGTTACAACCCTGAACCGCGAGGCCAAAATACTTAAACAAAAATAGGTCATGTCTTCTGAAAACTTTTTTGGCGACGTACTAAGTTCCGGCCTTATTATTATTTTGAACCGTTTTCAGCCTCCTACCTCGTGTTTCGAGACGCGGTATTCATTGACACGTCTCTTCAAAGCAGAGATTGTGTCCCCTTATTGCGAGATTCTCATTAATACGGATTTGGGTAATCCAACTGTGCCACTCACACGACTCCTGGGGAATAGGCGAGTTTTAAGGCTCATGGGGGGACGCTCGACTTTCTCTGCCTTTATAAGAAGATAAAGATCTGCCTTTGACCCCACGCCTCTTCCTCCTCAGCCCGTCTATCCTCGAGCTCAAGCGCCCCAGCTTCAACCCCTTCCATCCCCAACTAACACTCCGACCATGTTCGGATCTGGAGCGCAGGGCAAGTGGATGGCCTCCTCCGTCACAGAGGAGAACAACAAGGAACTCCGGGAAGCGGGTGATACGTCTCCAACATAACTATAATTTTTTATTGTTCCATGCTATATTATATCATGTTTTGCACATTGTTGGGCTTTATTATACAGTTTTATATTATTTTTGGGACTAACCTATTAACCGGAGGCCCAGCCCAGAATTGCTGTTTTTTTTGCCTATTTTAGAGTTTCGCAGAAAAAGAATATCAAACGGAGTCCAAACAAAAATGAAACCTTCGGGAATGTGATTTTCGGAACGAACATGATCCAGAGGACTTGGACCCTACGTCAAGCAATCAACCAGGAAGGCACGAGGTAGGGGGCGCGCCTACCCCCCAGGCGCGCCCTCCACCCTCGTGGGGCCCATGTTGCTCCACCGACGTACCTCTTCATCCTATATATATCTACGTACCCCCAAACTACCAGATACAGAGCCAATACCCTAATTCCACCGCCGTAACTTTCTGTATCCATGAGATCCCATCTTGGGGCCTTTTCCGGAGCTCCATCGGAGGGGGCATCGATCACGAAGGGCTTCTACATCAACACCATAGCCTCTTCGATGAAGTGTGAGTAGTTTACTTCAGACCTCCTAGTCCATAGTTATTAGCTAGATGGCTTCTTCTCTCTTTTTGCATCTCAATACAAAGTTCTCCCCTCTCTTGTGGAGATCTATTCGATGTAATCTTCTTTTGCGGTGTGTTTGTTGAGACCGATGAATTGTGGGTTTATGATCAAGTTTATCTATGAACAATATTTGAATCTTCTTTGAATTCTTTTATGTATGGTTGGTTATCTTTGCAAGGCTCTTCGAATTATCAGTTTGGTTTGGCCTACTAGATTGATCTTTCTTGCAATGGGAGAAGTGCTTAGCTTTGGGTTCAATCTTGCAGCGTCCCTTCCCAGTGATAGTAGGGCAGCAAGGCATGTATTGTATTGTTGCCATCGAGGATAACAAGATGGGGTTTATATCATATTGCATGAGTTTATCCCTCTACATCATGTCATCTTGCTTAAAGCGTTACTCTGTTCTCTTGAACTTAATACTCTAGATGCATGCTGGATAGCGGTCGATGTGTGGAGTAATAGTAGTAGATGCAGGCAGGAGTCGGTCTACTTGTCTCGGACGTGATGCCTATATACATGATCATACCTAGATATTCTCATAACTATGCTCAATTCTGTCAATTGCTCAATAGTACTTTGTTTACTTGCCGTAATACTTATGCTCTCAAGAGAAGCCACTAATGAAACCTATGGCACCGGGTCTATTTCCATTATATTAATCTTCCATCTACAAGCTATTTCCTTTTCCGTTTATTTTGCTTTCTTTACTTTGCATCTTTATCATAAAAATACCAAAAATATTATCTTATCATATCTATCAGATCTCACTTTCGTAAGTGACCGTGAAGGGATTTACAATCCCTTTGTTGTGTTGGTTGCGAGGATTTATTTGTTTGTGTAGGTGCGAGGGACTCGCGCGTGGCCTCCTACTGGATTGATACCTTGGTTCTCAAAAACTGAGGGAAATACTTACGCTACTTTGCTGCATCACCCTTTCCTCTTCAACGGAAAACCAACGCAGTGCTCAAGAGGTAGCAAGAAGGATTTCTGGCGCCGTTGCTGGGGAGGCTTACGCAAGGTCAAGACAAGATTTGACTCCCGATAACGAGCCATTTCTGGCACCGTTGCCGGGGAGTCTACGCAAAAGTCAACATACCAAGTACCCATCACAAACCCTTATCTCCCGCATTAAATTATTTGCCATTTGCCTCTCGTTTTCCTCTCCCCCACTTCACCCTTGCCGTTTTATTCGCCCTCTCTCTCCTTCCTCCTCCTCCTTCTCTATTTGCCTCCTTTTGCCCGTCTCTTGTTTGCTTGTGTGTTGGATTGCTTGCTTGTCATGATGGCTCAAGATAATACCAAATTGTGTGACTTTACTAATACCAAAAACAATGATTTTATTAGCACTCCGATTTCTCCTCTTATCGATGTCGAATCTTGTGAAATTAATGCTGCTTTGATGAATCTTGTCATGAAAGATCTGTTTTTTAGCCTTCCCAGTGAAGATGCCGCTACCCATCTAAACAACTTTGTTGATTTGTGTGATATCCAAAAGAAGAAAGATGTGGATAATGATATTGTTAAATTGAAGCTATTCCTGTTTTCGCTTAGAGATCATGCTAAAGCTTGGTTTTCGTCTTTGCATAAAAATAGTATTAATTCATGGAATAAGTGCGAAGATGCTTTTATCTCTAATTATTTTCCTCCCGCTAAGATCATCTCTCTTAGAAACGATATCATGAATTTTAAGAAACTTGATCATGAACATCTTCCACAAGCTTGGGGGACGATGAAATTAATGATACGTAATTGCCCTACACATGGTTTGAATTTATGGATAATTATACAAAAAAATTATGCCGAATTGAATTTTGCTTCTAGAAATCCTTTAGATTCGGCCGCGGGAGGCACTTTTATGGAAATCACTTTAGGAGAAGCTACTAAACTCCTAGATAATATTATGATTAATTATTCTCAATGGCACACTGAAAGATCTACTAATAAGAAAGTGCATGCGATAGAAGAAATTAATGTTTTGAGTGGAAAGATGGATGAACTTATGAAATTATTTGCTAATAAAAGTGTTTCTTCTGATCCTAATGATATGCCTTTGTCTACTTTAATTGAGAATAATAATGAATCTATGAATGTGAATTTTGTTGGTAGGAATAATTTTGGTAACAACGCGTATAGAGGAAACTTTAATCCTAGGCCGTATCCTAGTAATTCCTATAATAATTATGGTAATTCCTACAACAATTCTTATGAAAATTTTAATAAGATGCCCTCTGATTTTGAATCTAATAATAAAGAATTTATTACTGGGCAAAAGAATTTCAATGCTTTGATTGAAGAAAAATTGCTTAAGATTGATGAGTTGGCTAGGAACGTTGATAGAATTTCTCTTGATATTGATTCTTTGAAACTTAGATCTATTCCACCTAAGCATGATATCAATGAGTCTCTCAAAGCCATGAGAATTTCCATTGATCAGTGCAAAGAAAGAACCGCTAGGATGCGTGCTAAGAAAGATTGCTTAATAAAAGCGTGTTCTTCTAGCTTCCACGATAATAAAGATGAAGATCTATAAGTTATTGATGTGTCCCTATTAAATCTTTGTTTTGCAATATGAATCTTGATAATGATGGGACTGAATATAATCCACCTCTACCTAGAAGACGTTCCAAAATTTCGGAGTCTTTAGATCTTGATGCTAAAATTGTTAAAAGTGGGATTGAAGAAGTCAAAACTTTAAATATCAATGAACCCACTATTTTGGATTTCAAGGAATTTAATTATGATAATTGCTCTTTAATAGATTGTATTTCCTTGTTGCAATCCATGCTAAATTCTCCTCATGCTTATAGTCAAAATAAAGCCTTTACCACACATATCGTTGATGCTTTGATGCAATCTTATGAAGAAAAACTTGAGTTGGAAGTTTCTATCCCTAGAAAACTTTATGATGAGTGGGAACCTAGTATTAAAATTAAAATTAAAGATCATGAATGCTATGCTTTGTGTGATTTGGGTGCTAGTGTTTCCACGATTCCAAAGACTTTGTGTGATTTGCTATGTTTTCATGATTTTGATGATTGCTCTTTAAACTTGCACCTTGCGGATTCCACTATTAAGAAACCTATGGGAAGAATTAATGATGTTCTTATTATTGGAAATAGGAATTATGTGCCCGTATATTTTATTGTTCTTGACATAGATTACAATCCTTCATGTCCTATTATTCTTGGTAGACCTTTCCTTAGAACGATTGGTGGAATTATTGATGTAAAGGAAGGGAATATTAGATTCCAATTTCCATTAAGGAAAGGAATGGAACACTTCCCTAGAAAGAAAATTAAATTACCATATGAATCTATTGTGAGAGCCACTTATGGATTGTTGGAAATATGCCATAGAGGCAATAATAAATTAGTTATTATTATATTTCCTTGTTCATGATAATCGTTTATTATCCATGCTAGAATTGTATTGATAGGAAACTCAGATACATGTGTGGATACATAGACAACACCATGTCCCTAGTAAGCCTCTAGTTGACTAGCTCGTTAATCAATAGATGGTTACGGTTTCCTAACCATGGACATTGGATGTCGTTGATAATGGGATCACATCATTAGGAGAATGATGTGATGGACAAGACCCAATCCTAAGCCTAGCACAAAGATCGTGTAGTTCGTTCG
Source organism: Triticum aestivum (assembly GCF_018294505.1). Classification (NCBI taxonomy): domain Eukaryota; kingdom Viridiplantae; phylum Streptophyta; class Magnoliopsida; order Poales; family Poaceae; genus Triticum; species Triticum aestivum. The sequence continues at coordinate 200,952,339 of NC_057812.1, forward strand.
CTAAAGCTTTTCTAGTGTCAAGTATCATTTCCTTAGACCATGAGATTGTGCAACTCCAGGATACCGTAGGAATACTTTGGGTGTGCCAAACGTCACAACATAACTGGGTGACTATAAAGGTGCACTACGGGTATCTCCGAAAGTGTCTGTTGGGTTGGCACGAATCGAGACTGGGATTTGTCACTCCGTGTAACGGAGAGGTATCTCCGGGCCCACTCGGTAGGAACTCATCATAATGTGCACAATATGATCAAGGAGTTGATCACGGGATGATGTGTTACGAAACGAGTAAAGAGACTTGCCGGTAACGAGATTGAACAAGGTATCGGGATACCGACGATCGAATCTCGGGCAAGTATCGTACCGCTAGACAAAGGGAATTGTATACGGGATTGATTAAGTCCTTGACATCGTGGTTCATCCGATGAGATCATCGTGGAACATGTGGGAGCCAACATGGGTATCCAAATCTCGCTGTTGGTTATTGACCGGAGAGTCATCTCGGTCATGTCTGCATGTCTCCCGAACCCGTAGGGTCTACACACTTAAGGTTCGGTGACGCTAGGGTTATAGAGATATTAGTATGCGGTAACCCGAAAGTTGTTCGGAGTCCCGGATGAGATCCCGGACGTAACGAGGAGTTCCGGAATGGTCCGGAGGTGAAGAATTATATATAGGAAGTGTTATTTCAGCCATCGGGACAAGTTTCGGGGTCACCGGTATTGTACCGGGACCACCGGAAGGGTCCCGGGGGTCCACCAGTTGGGGCCACCTGCCCCGGGGGGCCACATGGGCTGTAGGAGTGCGCCTTGGCCTATATGGGCCAAGGGCACCAGCCCCAAGAGGCCCATGCCCCAAGAGATAAGGAAAGGAAGAGTCCTAAAGGGGGAAGGCACCTCTGAGGTGCCTTGGGGAGGATGGACTCCTCCCTGGCCGCACCCTTCCTTGGAGGAAGGGCCAAGGTTGCGCCCCCCTCTCCCTTGGCCCTTTATATAGTGGGGGGAAGGGAGGGCAACCATACCTAAGCCCTGGCACCTCCCTCTCCCTCCCGTGACACATATCCCTCCTCCCGCAGCGCTTGGCGAAGCCCTGTTGGAATCCCGCTACTTCCACCACCACGCCGTCGTGCTGCTGGATCTCCATCAACCTATCCTCCCCCCTTGCTGGATCAAGAAGGAGGAGACGTCGCTGCTCCGTACGTGTGTTGAACGCGGAGGTGCCGTCCGTTCGGCGCTAGGATCGTCGGTGATTTGGATCACGACGAGTACGACTCCATCAACCCCGTTCTCTTGAACGCTTCCGCGCGCGATCTACAAGGGTATGTAGATCCACTCCTCCCTCATTGCTAGATGACTCCATAGATAGATCTTGGTGACACGTAGGAAAATTTTGAATTTATGCTACGTTCCCCAACAGTGGCATCATGAGCTTGGTCTATTGTGTAGTTACTATGCACGAGTAGAACACAAAGTAGTTGTGGGCGTCGATTTGTTCAATTTGCTTGCCGTTACTAGTCTTATCTTGATTCGGCGGCATCGTGGGATGAAGCGGCCCGGACCGACCTTACACGTACTCTTACGTGAGACTTGTTCCACCTATTGACATGCACTAGTTGCATAAGGTGGCTAGCGGGTGTCTGTCTCTCCCACTTTAGTCGGATCAGATTCGATGAAAAGGGTCCTTATGAAGGGTAAATAGCAATTGGCATATCACGTTGTGGTTTTGCGTAGGTAAGAAACGTTCTTGCTAGAAACCCATAGTAGCCACGTAAAACATGCAAACAACAATTAGAGGACGTCTAACTTGTTTTTGCAGGGTATGCTATGTGATGTGATATGGCCAAGAAGAATGTGATGAATGATATGTGATGTATGAGATTGATCATGTTCTTGTAATAGGAATCACGACTTGCATGTCGATGAGTATGACAACCGGCAGGAGCCATAGGAGTTGTCTTTATTAATTGTATGACCTGCGTGTCATTGAACAACGCCATGTAATTACTTTACTTTATTGCTAACCGGTAGCCATAGTAGTAGAAGTAATAGTTGGCGAGCAACTTCATGGAGACACGATGATGGAGATCATGATGATGGAGATCATGGTGTCATGCCGATGACAAGATGATCATGGAGCCCCAAGATGGAGATCAAAGGAGCTATATGATATTGGCCATATCATGTCACTATTATTTGATTGCATGTGATGTTTATCATGTTTTTGCATCTTGTTTACTAAGAAAGACAGTAGTAAATAATATGATCCCTCATAATAATTTCAAGAAAGTGTTCCCCCTAACTGTGCACCGTTGCGACAGTTTGTTGTTTCGAAGCACCACGTGATGGTCGGGTGTAATAGATTCTAACGTTCACATACAACGGGTGTAATACAGATTTACACACGCGAAACACTTAGGTTGACTTGACGAGCCTAGCATGTACAGACATGGCCTCGGAACACAAGAGACCGAAAGGTCGAGCATGAGTCGTATGGTAGATACGATCAACATGAAGATGTTCACCGATGTTGACTAGTCCGTCTCACGTGATGATCGGACACGGCCTAGTTGACTCGGATCATGTAATCACTTAGATGACTAGAGGGATGTCTATCTGAGTGGGAGTTCATAAGATGAACTTAATTATCCTGAACATAGTCAAAAGATCTTTGCAAATTATGTCGTAAGCTCGCGCTTTAGTTCCACTGTTTAGATATGTTCCTAGAGAAAATTTAGTTGAAAGTTGATAGTAGCAATTATGCGGACTAGGTCCGTAAACTGAGGATTGTCCTCATTGCTTCATAGAAGGCTTATGTCCTTAATGCACCGCTCAGTGTGCTGAACCTCGAACGTTGTCTGTGGATGTTACGAACATCTGACATACACATTTTGATAACTACATGATAGTTCAGTTAAATGGCTTAGAGTTGAGGCACCGAAGATGTTTTTGAAACGTCGCGAAACATATGAGATGTTTCGAGGGCTGAAATTGGGATTTCAGGCTCGTGCCCACGTCAAGAGGTATAAGACCTCCGACGATTTTCTTAGCCTGCAAACTAAGGGAGAAAAGCTCAATTGTTGAACTTGTGCTCAGATTGTCTGAGTACAACAATCACTTGAATCAAGTGGGAGTTGATCTTCCAAATGAAATAGTGATAGTTCTCTGAAGTCATTACCACCAAGCTGCTAGAGCTTCATGATGAATTATAATATATCAGGGACATATATGATGATCCTTGAGATATTCGCGATGTTTGACACCACAAAAGTAGAAATCAAGAAGGAGCATCAATTGTTGATGGTTGGTGAAACCACTAGTTTCAAGAAGGGCAAGGGCAAGAAGGGATACTTCATAAAATGGCAAATCAGCTGCTGCTCTAGTGAAGAAACCCAAAGTTGAACCCAAGCCCAAGACTAAGTGCTTCTGTAATAAAGGGGAACAGCCACTGGAGCAGAATTACCCTAGATACTTGGTAGATAAGAAGACTGTCGATAGAAGTATATTGGATATACATTATGTTAATGTGTACGTTACTAGTACTCCTAGTAGCACCAGGGTATTAGATACCGGTTCGGTTGCTAAGTGTTAGTAACTCAAAATAAAAGCTACGGAATAAACGAAGACTAGCTAAAGGTGAGCTGACGATGTGTGTTGGAAGTGTTTCCAAGGTTGATATGATCAAGCATCGCACGCTCCCTCTACCATCGAGATTGGTATTAAAACCTAGATAATTGTTATTTGGTGTTTGCGTTGAGCATAGACATGATTGGATTATGTCTATCGCGATACGGTTATTCATTTAAGGAGAATAATGGTTACTCTGTTTATTTGAATAATACCTTCAATGGTCTTACGCCTAAAATGAATGGTTTATTGAATCTCGATCGTAGTGATACACATGTTCATGCCAAAAGATATAGGATAGTAATGATAGTACCACCTACTTGTGGCACTGCCACTTAAGTCATATCGGTATAAAACGCATGAAGAGGCTCCATGTTGATGGATCTTTGGACTCACTCGTTTTTGAAACGTTTGAGGCATGCGAACCATGTCTATTGGTGTATATGCATGAAGAAACTCCATGCAAATGGACCGTTTGGACTCACTCGATTTTGAATCACTTGAGACATGCAAATCATACCACATGGGCAAGATGACTGAAAGCCTCGTTTTCAGTGAAATGGAACTAGAAAGCAACTTGTTGGAAGTAATACATTTTGATGTGTGCAGTCTAATGAGTGCTGAGGCGTGTAGTGGATATCATTATGTTCTTACTTCACAGCTGATTTGAGTAGATATTGAGTATATTTACTTGATGAATCACGAGTCTGGATTATTGAAAGGTTCAAGTAATTTCAGGGTGAAGTTGAAAGATCCTCGTGACAAGAGGATAAAATGTCTATGATATGATCATAGAGATGAATATCTGAATTACGAGTTTGGCACAGAATTAAGACATTGTGGAAATTGTTTCACAACTAATACAGCCTGGAACACCATAGTGTGATGGTGTGTCCGAACATCATAACTGCACCCTATTGGATATGATGCATACCATGATGTCACTTATCGAATTACCACGATAGTTTATGGGTTCGGCATTAGAGACAACCACATTCACTTTAAATAGGGCACCACGTAATTCCGATGAGATGACACCGTATGAACTATGGTTTAGAGAAACCTAAGCTGTCATTTCTTAAAAGTTTGGGGCTGCGACGCTTATGCGAAAATTTCAGGATGATAAGCTTGAACCCAAAGCAGATAAATGCATCTTCATAGGACACCCAAAACAGTTGGGTATACCTCCTATCTCAGATCCGAAAGCAATAAGGGATTGTTTCTAGAATCGGGGCCTTTCTCGAGGAAAAGTTTCTCTCGAAAGAATTGAGGGGGAGGATGGTGGAGACTTGATGAGGTTATTGAACCGTCTCTTCAACTAGTGTGTGATAGGGCACAGGGAGTTGTTCCTGTGGCACCTACACCAATTGAAGTGGAAGCTTATGATAGTGATCATGAAACTTCAGATCAAGTCACTACCAAACCTCGTGGGATGACAAGGATGTGTACTACTTCAGAGTGGTAAGTAATCCTGTCTTGGAAGTCATGTTGCTAGATAACAATGAACCTACGAGCTATGGAGAAGCGATGGTGGGCCTGGATTCCAAAATGGCTCGAGGCCATAAAATCCGAGAGAGGATCCATGTATGAAAACAAAGTGTAGACTTTGGTAGAACGGCTCGATGGTCGTAAGGCTATTGAGTACAGATGGATTTTAAAAGGAAGACGGACAATGATGGTAAGTATCACCATTAAGAAAGCTCGACTTGTTGTTAAGATTTTTTCCGACAAGTTGAAGGAGTTGACTATGATGAGACTTTCTCACTCGTAGCGCTGCTAAGAGTCTGTTGGAATTATATTAGCGATTACTGCATTATTTATGAAATCTTGTAGATAGGATGTCAAAACATTGTTTCCTTGATGATTTTCTTGAGGAAAGGTTGTATGTGATACAACCGGAAGGTTTTGTCAATCCTGAAAGATGCTAATAAGTATGCAAAGCTCCAGCAATCCTTCTAAGGACTGGAGTAAGCATCTCGGAGTTGGAATGTATGCTTTGATGAGATGATCAAAGATTTTGGGTGTATACAATGTTTATGAGAAACTTGTATTTCCAAAGAAGTGAGTGGGAGCACTATAGAATTTCCGATGAGTATGTGTTGTTAACATGTTGTTGATCGGAAATGATGTAGAATTTCTAGAAAGCATGCAGAGTTATTTGAAAAGTGTTTTTCAATGGAAAGCCTGGATTAAGCTACTTGAACGTTGAGCATCAAGATCTATAAGGATAGATCAAAACGCTTAATGGTACTTTCAAATGAGCACATACCTTGACATGATCTTGAAGGTGTTCAAGATGGATCAGTCAAAGAAGGAGTTCTTGCCTGAGTTGTAAGGTATGAAGTTAAGACTTAAAGCTCGACCACGGCAGAATAGAGAGAAAGGACGAAGGTCGTCCCCTATGCTTAAGACATAGGCCCTACAGTATGCTATGCTGTGTACCGCACCTGAAATGTGCCTTGCCATGAGTCAGTCAAGGGGTACAAGAGTGATCCAAGAATGGATCACAAGACAGTGGTCAAAGTTATCCTTAGTAACTAGTGGACTAAGGAATTTTCTCGATTATGGAGGTGGTAAAAGAGTTCGTTGTAAAGGGTTACGCCGATGCAAACTTTGACACTAATCCAGATTATTCTGAGTAGTAAACTGGATTCGTATAGTAGAACAGTTATTTGGAATAGCTCCAAATGTAGCATAGTAGTTGCATCTACGAGATGACATAGAAATTTGCAAAGTACATACGGATCTGAAAGATTCAGACCCGTTGACTAAAACCTCTCTCACAAGCAAAACATGATCAAACCCAGAACTCATTGAGTCTTAATCACATAATGATGTGAACTAGTTTAGTGACACTAGTAAACTCTTTGGATGTTGGTCACATGGTGATGTGACCTGTGAGTGTTAATCACATGGCGATGTGAACTAGATTATTGACTCTAGTGCAAGTGGGAGACTGTTGGAAATATGCCCTAGAGGCAATAATAAATTAGTTATTATTATATTTCCTTGCTCATGATAATCGTTTATTATCCATGCTAGAATTGTATTGATAGGAAACTCAGATACATGTGTGGATACATAGACAACACCATGTCCCTAGTAAGCCTCTAGTTGACTAGCTCGTTAATCAATAGATGGTTACGGTTTCCTGACCATGGACATTGGATGTCGTTGATAACGGGATCACATCATTAGGAGAATGATGTGATGGAAAAGACCCAATCCTAAGCCTAGCACAAAGATCGTGTAGTTCATTCGCTAAAGCTTTTCTAATGTCAAGTATCATTTCCTTAGACCATGAGATTGTGCAACTCCCAGATACCATAGGAATACTTTGGGTGTGCCAAACGTCACAACGTAACTGGGTGACTATAAAGGTGCACTACGGGTATCTCCGAAAGTGTCTGTTGGGTTGGCACGAATCGAGACTGGGATTTGTCACTCCGTGTGACGGAGAGGTATCTCTGGGCCCACTCAGTAGGACATCATCATAATGTGCACAATATGATCAAGGAGTTGATCACGGGATGATGTGTTACGAAACGAGTAAAGAGACTTGCCGGTAACGAGATTGAACAAGGTATCGGGATACCGACGATCGATTCTCGGGCAAGTATCGTACCGCTAGACAAAGGGAATTATATACGGGATTGATTAAGTCCTTGACATCGTGGTTCATCCGATGAGATCATAGTGGAACATGTGGGAGCCAACATGGGTATCCAGATCCCGCTGTTGGTTATTGACCGGAGAGTCATCTCGGTCATGTCTGCATGTCTCCCGAACCCGTAGGGTCTACACACTTAAGGTTCGGTGACGCTTGGGTTATAGAGATATTAGTATGCGGTAACCCGAAAGTTGTTCGGAGTCCTGGATGAGATCCCAGACGTTACGAGGAGTTCCAGAATGGTCCGGAGGTAAATAATTATATATAGGAAGTGCTATTTCGGCCATCGGGACAAGTTTCGGGGTCACCGATATTGTACCGGGACCACCGGAAGGGTCCCGGGGGTCCACCGGGTGGGGCCACCTGCCCCGGGCGGCCACATGGGCTGTAGGGGGTGCGCCTTGGCCTATATGGGCCAAGGGCACCAGCCCCAAGAGGCCCATGCGCCAAGAGATAAGGAAAGGAAGAGTCCTAAAGGGGGAAGGCACCTCCGAGGTGCCTTGGGGAGGATGGACTCCTCCCTGGCCGCACCCTTCCTTGGAGGAAGGGCCAAGGCTGCACCCCCCCTCTCCCTTGGCCCTATATATAGTGGGGGGAAGGGAGGGCAACCATACCTAAGCCCTGGTGCCTCCCTCTCCCTCCCGTGACACATCTCCCTCCTCCCGCAGCGCTTGGCGAAGCCCTGTTGGAATCCCGCTACTTCCACCACCACGCCGTCGTGCTGCTGGATCTCCATCAACCTCTCCTCCCCCCTTGCTGGATCAAGAAGGAGGAGACGTCGCTGCTCCGTACGTGTGTTGAATGCGGAGGTGCCGTCGGTTCGGCGCTAGGATCATCGGTGATTTGGATCACGACGAGTACGACTCCATCAACCCCGTTCTCTTGAACGCTTCCGCGCGCGATCTACAAGGGTATGTAGATCCACTCCTCCCTCGTTTCTAGATGACTCCATAGATAGATCTTGGTGACACGTAGGAAAATTTTGAATTTATGCTACGTTCCCCAACATGGATTGCCTACCAAAGATGGCAATACCTAGATCTATCCTTACTTTTATGCCTAACTAGGGGCGTTAAACGATAGCGCTTGTTGGGAGGCAACCCAATGTTTTTTATTCCTTGATTTTTGCTCCTATTTAGTAATAAATAATTTATTTAGCCTCTGTTTTGGTTGTGTTTTTTGTGTTTAATTAGTGTTTGTGCCAAGTAGAGCCGTTGGGAAGACTTGGGGAAAGTCTTTTTAATCTTGCTGTAAAAAACAGAAACTTTAGCGCTCACCAGAATTGCTGCCATTTTTATTTGGAAAGTGCTATTTAGTTAATTATTTTTGAAGATGATTAATAGATAAATTCCTCACGTCCATAAATTTATTTAGAATTTTTGGGGTTCCAGAACTTGCATTAGCTACAGATTACTACAAACTGTTCTGTTTTTGACAGATTCTGTTTTTCGTGTGTTGTTTGCTTATTTTGATGAATCTATGGCTAGTAAAATAGTTTATAAACCATAGAGAAGTTGGAATACAGTAGGTTTAACAGCAATATAAATAAATAATGAGTTCATTACAGTACCTTGAAGTGGTGTTTTGTTTTCTTTCGCTAACGGAGCTCACGAGATTTTCTACTTTAAGTTTTGTGTTGTGAAGTTTTCAAGTTTTGGGTAAAAGATTTGATGGATATGGAACAAGGAGTGGCAAGAGCCTAAGCTTGGGGATGCCCATGGCACCCCCAAGATAATCTAAGGACACCTAAAAGCCAAATCTTGGGGATGCCCCGGAAGGCATCCCCTCTTTCGTCGACTTCCATCGGTAACTTTACTTGGAGCTATATTTTTATTTACCACATGATATGTGTTTTGCTTGGAGCGTCTTGTATTATTTGAGTCTTTATTTGTTAGTTTTCCACAATCATACTTGCTGTACACACCTTTTGAGAGAGACACACATGCTTAAAAAATTGTTAGAATACTCTATTGTGACGCCCGGATAATTAGGCTACAGTAATCCCGCGTTAATGATGCCTCTTCACCTCGGTTACTGCTGATAATCTCGCATTAGTTCGAAACGGTTATAAATTCAAAATTTGAATTAAAGTTAAAACAATTAAAGTTTTCAAAAGTCAAAGCTAAAATGTTCGATGTGTTGAAAATATTCCCTAACTATTTGTCATGTAGAAACCATGTTTTTATATAAGGCCTAAATATTTAAAATGAGCAAAAACAGAAAAGAAAAATAAATAAATAGTGAAAGAAAAGAAAGAAGGGGAAAACCCCCTTGCTGGGCCATGGCCCAGCTGGCCACCGGGCCAACCAGGCCGGCCCAGCCGCACCCCACCCCACTCTTCATAACCTCCCCCACTCTGGTCAAACCCTAGCGCACCCCACCCCACTTTCCCCACTCCTCCCTCTACTTCCCCACGACCCCGATCGCATCGGGCGCTCGAAGGCGCCCCTCACCGCGCCGATCGCGTCGCCATCGCCGCTGACGCCTCTGGACATCAACGACCGCACCGACGCCGCTGGACCGCACCATCGCCCGGAGCTCCATGGGCCTCGCCGGAGCCACCCCATCGCCCCGACCTCGTCGACGGCCACCTCGCCGGACTGCCCCTCGACGCCGTCGTCTCCGTCCTCCTCCTCATGCCCCGCTGCCCCGAACCCTACACTCCCCGTGAGCGCGCTCCCCCTTCCCTCTCTCTGCTTGTTGTACACCGCCGTCCACGCAGCGCCCCCTGGCCGCGCACCGGTGCCCTTCGACCGCGCTCACCGCGATCCCTCGCGCGCGCCCGCATGTGTTGCGCTCACTTGCTGCTCTGCTACTGCTGCGAAACTGCTGCAGCCGCCGCTGCCACTCGCCCGCGCTTGCCCTGCAGCCCCGCCACGCCTCCCTGCTACGCCCCTCGCCCCACTGGCTCCGCCACGCTGCTGCTGCCCCGCCGTGCGCGCGCGCACGACGCCGCCCCTGCCTATGGCTGCTATTGCCGCCCCTGCATCAACGACCGTCACCCGACTCCCTTTGATCCGCCCAGCATCCACTCGCCGCGCCGCTCTCTCCCTGCGCCGTCCGCTGCCCCCACCGCGGCTGCGCTCTGCCTCGCCGGTGCCGCACCACTGGCCGTGCCCGAGGCCAGCTCCCGGGTTCCCCCAATCGGGCGCCCAGCGCCCGTTGCCCGTCTCCGCTCGTAGCGCCCGCCCATTAAGCCTCTCTGGGCCATAGACAAGTGGGGCCCAGCCCCCAAAACATTTTTTATAAAATAAAAGAAAATGAAATAAAAATGAATTAATAAAATTAATAATTAATTAATTAATTAATTAATTAAGTTAATTAATCCTGTTTAACTTAATCTAATTAATTAGTTAATTTAATTAAACAGTAATTAATTAGCTAAACCCTAATTAAACTAAGCAGTGTATGACATACGGGACCCACACGTAGTTGACCCAGTCAACTGCACAGTTGACTGCTAACGTCAGCATGATTTCATGCTAACATCATCATTTACTATTCTGGATAATGTTGATTTAAATAATTAAATAAATCCTAAAAATGATTTAAATCTTTTAAAATTAATATAAAATAAACCATAGCTCGGATGGAAAAACTTTGTACATGAAAGTTGCTCAGAATGACGAGACGAATCCGAATCCGCAGCCCGTTCGTCTACCACGCATCACTAGCATAGCGAACACGCAACTTTCCCCCTCCGGTTCATTTGTCCGAAAACGCGAAACACCGGGCATATTTTCTCGGATGTTTCCCCCCTTCACCGGTACCACCTCTTACCGTGATCGGGCCGTGATCACTCGGGAGGTGATCACGGGTATATACATACATATATACATACTATACTTGTTATGACTAAAGTCAGGTCGACTCGTTGAGTACCCGCAAGTGATTCCGATGAGGGGGCTGAAAGGACAGGTGGCTCCATCCCGGTAGAGGTGGGCCTGGGTTCCCGACGGCCCCCAACTGTTACTTTGAGGCGGAGCGACAGGGCAGGCGGAGACCACCTAGGAGAGAGGTGGGTCTGGCCCTGGTCGGCGTTCGCGGTAACTTCAAAATAATACGCTTAACGAGATCTGGGTATTTGATCCGAGTCTGGCTACTAGCCTATACGCACTAACCAACTACGCGGGAACAGTTATGGGCACTCGAGGTTGTGGTATCAGCCGAAGCCTTCGTGACGTCAGCGACTGAGCGGCGCACGCCGGGTTGGACTAGAACGCCTGCTCTTGTATAAGGGATGCTAGGTTTGCTCACCGGCCGCGCACGCAACGTGCAGGTGTGCAATGGGCGATGGGCCCAGACCCCTGCGCCATAGGATTTAGACCAGCGTGCTGACCTCTCTGTTGTGCCTAGGTGGGGCTGCGACGTGTTGATCTTCCGAGGCCGGGCATGACCTAGGAAAGTGTGTCCGGCCAAAGGGGATCGAGCGTGTTGGGAAATGTGGTGCACCCCTGCAGGGAAGTTAATCTATTCGAATAGTTGTGATCTTCGGTAATAGGACAACTTGGAGTTGTACCTTGACCTTATGACAACTAGAACCAGTTACTTAATAAAATACACCCTTCCTAGTGCCAGATGCAACCGGTGATCGCTCTCTCATAGGGCGACGAGGGGAGGATCATCGGTTAGGATTATGCTATGCGGTGCTACTTGGTGAACTTACCATCTACTCTCTTCTGCTGCAAGATGGAGGTTACCAGAAGCGTAGTCTTCGAAAGGACTAGCATTCTGTAGTTCAGTCCACATATGCTACCCCTTTTCCATTTGATACCAATGCATGCATATGTAGTGTAGGTCCTTGCTTGCGAGTACTTTGGATGAGTACTCACGGTTGCCTTGTTACCCTTTTTCCCCCTTCCTTACCCGATTGCTGCGACTAGATGATGGAGTCCAGGAGCCAGACGACATCGTCGATGATGACTCCTTCTACACTGGAGGGGCCTACTACTACGTGCAGGCCACTGACGATGACCAGGAGTAGTTTAGGAGGATCCCAGGCAGGAGGCCTGCGCCTCTTTCGATCTGTATCCCACTTTGTGCTAGCCTTCTTAAGGAAGACTTGTTTAACTTATGTCTGTACTCAGATATTGTTGCTTCCGCTGACTCGTCTATGATCGAGCTCTTGTATTCGAGCATTCGAGGCCCCTGGCTTGTAATATGATGCGTGTATGACTTATTTTATTTGTAGAGTTGTGTTGTGATATCTTCCTGTGAGTCCCTGATCTTGATCGTACACGTTTGCATGTATGATTAGTGTATGATTGAATCAGGGGCGTCACAAGTTGGTATCAGAGCCGACTGCCTGTACGAATCCCCCTTCCATACTCCTTGGCCGAAGTTTAGTCTAGTCAGTGAAAACTATTTTACTAACATGGCTGTGTCACTTACGGGCCCACGTCGCCATTGGGTGGTATTAGGATCTTTTATTCCTCGTCTATACTTTGGGACTCTGATCTCTCTCCTATTCGGGTTAAAATGGTTTTACTAAATCTAACTTTAGGTTCTCTATAATACTTTCTCCCGCAGAGCCCCTCATTCCAGATGATCGTCTACTGCACCAGAAGATTTTGAAGATACTCTTCGACCATTCTCGAGACCCTTGTGCCCTCTGCATTTTCAATTCCCTACTACCGATATATCCATATGGATAACGGCATACACTTGTTGTTCATACCATCACTATGAAAAAAGACACATCCGTGACATTTTGGGCCGAACAAAAAAAATTTTTGTCATACATATGACACTTCTATGACGATAATTGTGACAAAACCCAGTATCATCATAGATGTGGTGGGCTCCTACTTCTATGACAAAAAATCATGACAGAAAATGGACTTTTCATTGTGGGCGGGCCGGAGACGCAGCTGCATGACATTCTTTGGGCCGTCCATGACGGAAAAAACCGTGGTAGAAGCGAGGGGGAGGAAAATTTCAGGGAGTTCCCGATTACGGTAGGAGGTTGGGGCCGAGCGATGCGCGTTTCTCTCGTACACGTACGCGCGTGTGTGCGAGGCGTTGGATCTAACTGAACCCGAGCGAGGTGTTGGGCTCTAACTGAACCCGAGCGATTGCACTGCAGGCTACGCGTTACTGAACCCGAGCGATCGATCGATGGCTGTTAACTGAACCCGATCGAGCGATTCCTTGGCTACTGCTGCTAACTGAAGCCGATCGATGGGATGAACAGTGAGCGTTGCGGGGGGGGGGGGTTGGATGAACAGTGAGCGGTGGCGTTGCCTCTGGATGAACAGGACCCCGTGGTGTGGTGGAGGGCTGGATGAACAGTAGACGGTGGAGGGGTGCCCGTGGAGGGGTGGATGAACAGGACCCCGTGGTGTGGAGGGCAGGATGAACAGTAGACGGTGGAGGGGTGCCCGTGGAGGGGTGGTTGAACAGGACCCCGTGGTGTGGAGGGCTGGATGAATAGTAGACGGTGGAGGGGTGGTTGAACAGTAGCCAGTGGAGTAGCGCGCGGTGGAGGCTGGATGAACAGGAGCCCGTGGAGGCTGGAGGAGGTCGACGGTGGATGAACAGTAGCTCGTGGAGGCTGGAGGGGGTCGACGGTGGAGATGAACAGTATCCGTGGAGTCCTGTTTTGCGGTACGCCACACCCTCCCGATGAACAGGACCCCCGTTTCGACCGTAGCGCTCCAACACAAGTCCCGTTTCCTCCGTTTTGCGGTACGCCACACCCCCTTCCCGATCAACAGGACCCCCTTTTCGACCGTAGGAGGTCTGTTTCCTCCGTTTGCGGTACGCACACCCCTCCCGATCAACAGGACCCCCTGTTTCGATCGTAGGAGGTCTGTTTCCTCCGTTGTGGCGGTACGCCAGGCCTCGTTTCCATCGCCTCTTCCGTCCAAGCCCTCCCGATGAACACGACCACGCATTCCGTTCCGACCCATGAACACGACGACGACGCTGTTTCTCCGTTCCGACCCAGCCATGTACACGAGCCCTCGCCGTACGTATGCGCGAGTAGGCGTTCGAGACCCCGCCCGTATGTACACATACGTGGCCGTATTTTCTTTCTTGCACCCTGGCCGCTGTACGTACGTGTACATGCTACGTGCGCGCCTCTACTACGACACGTGCGCGCCTCTACATCCACCAGTATATATGTACGTACACGTTCGCGACCAGAATGACAACGCTACGTACGCTTCGACCAGGTGGGTCCCGACTGTCAGGCACTTCCTTGCGTGCGAAGGTGTAGCTGGTGGGTCCCAGCAGTCAGGGGGGAAACGTTTTTTTCGCGAAATACGGTGGCCCGTCCGGTGGGTCCCTGCTGTCAGGTGGAGGAAACATTATTTTCCGCGTAATAAGGAGGCACTTCCTTGCTGCGGTCGTGGACCCAGCTGTCAGCCTCTCCACGTACAGTCCACGTCCGATGGAAGTCGTTCCTTGACCACGTTAACCACGCCACGCCGAGAGCACCAGGGCAGTGGACGACGGCGAGGCCTAGGAAGGGGACGACGCGGAGCCGGGGAAGACGCAGCAGTGGAAGCCCGCGCGGAGAGGAGTACGAGGGTTCACTGGTTCGGCTGCGGTGTGAGGCTGCCGTCGCCGCAGAATAACAGGGGGTGTGGGTGAGTAGAGGGATGGCCTGGCCAGCGGTGGGAGTAGTACGGGGCGGTGAGGCCTCCGCGGCATCACAGCCGGCCACGGGAGGCAGGAGCATGCGGCACGACCGACGCTGCTTTGGGCGGCTGGAGCAAGAAGACCAGAGGTTGAAGAAGCACTACGGCCGTTGGATGCACATCGTACGGTCACTGGAGCTAGAATCGTTCATATTGACTAAAGTTGACAAAGGCCCCCGTCCCAGTCAACTTAGTAGGCCCACAAGTCAGCCTCCCACCATGGTGGGTCCCAGCTAGCAGGGGGAGTATTCATTTTTTTGTGCATAATAAGGAGGCACTTCCGGTGGGTCCGAGCTGACAGCGGGGGGAACGTTTTTTTCGCGAAATACGCTGGCCCGTCCGGTGGGTCCGAGCAGTCAGGGGGGCAACGTTTTTTTCGCGAAATAAGGTGGCCCGTCCGATGGGCCCCTGCTGTAAGGTGGAGGAATAATTATTTTGCGCGTAATAAGGAGGCACTTCCTTGCGGCCGCCTGGACCCAGCTGTCAGCCTCTCCACGTACAGTACTCTTCCGATGGAAGTCGGTCGTTGACCACGTTGACCACGCCGCGCCGAGAGCACCAGGGCGGTGGTCTCGACGGCGAGGCCTAGGAAGGGGACGACACGGAGCCGGGGAAGACGCAGCAGTGGAAGCCCGCACGGAGAGGAGTACGAGGGTTCACTGGTTCGGCTGCGGTGTGAGGCTGCCGTCGCCGCAGAATAACAGGGGGTGTGGGTGAGTGGAGGGATGGCCTGGCCAGCGGTGGGAGTAGTATGGGGGTGGTGAGGCCTCCGCGGCAGCACAGCCGGCCACAGGAGGCAGGAGCAGGCGGCACGACCGGCGCTGCTTTGGGCGGCTGGACCAAGAAGACCAGAGGTTGAGGAAGCACTACGACCGTTGGATGGACACCGTACGGTCACTGAAGCTAGAAACGTTTATTATTGACTAAGTTGACAAAGCCCTTGGTACGCTCCAACTTAGTAGGCCCACAGGTCAGCCTCCGAAATGGTGCGCCCCAGATGTCAGGGGGAGGAATCATTTTTTGGGCGGCCGAAGCTAAGAATATCCGAAATTGAAGAAGAAGCACGACATCCGTTGGATAGACATCCAACGGCCACTGCTGCTAGAACCGTGTGTTGACTATAATAAGTTGGCAAAGCCTTGCATACGCGTCAACTTATTTTTTTAGGGGACGCGTCACTTAGTAGGCCCACAAGTGTGTGGCAGAGAACTTATAGCCCATTTACGTTTTGTAAGAATGTACAGCCCATTTTGGAATTCTAATGGAATTTACAACAGCCCATTTACAGTTTGTTAAAAGTACATCCCATTTTCTAGCTAGGACAATGATTAATAATTTCAACCAACCGTTGAAGGCAGAATTCAATAAAATTTCCCACATTTTGATGGGCTCCGAAATATTTTTATACCGAAATTTCTAGTCAGATTAAATATAAATTTGTATTACGTAAAAATCTAACGAAACATTGCGCGCGCAACGATGAAAATTTAAGATTTTCAAAATCCATAAATAATATTTTATAAACTAATTTCGTGTTTGGTGCATTTTTTATAGTTACTACCCAGTTTTTATAATTACATCCCATTTATTATTTTTAAAGCCCATTTTCCTGTTAAGCCTAATGCATCCCTCCTAGGAAAGATTTGCAGCCCAGCGGGTATTCCTCAAAAAGACGTATAGCTGGGCTAGCCATTTTCATCTTGAAAAATTAGTATCTGGGCTGGATATCTAGCCTGGGCTAGACGGGCCACAGCCCGCCCAGTTTATAGCCTGCTCTCCTCAATACTGCTCGAGCTGCTTGGTCCCAGCTGTCGGCCGCACCTTGTGCAATTCTCTCGTTTATATTGACTACATAGGTTGACAATGGTGTGGGACCGTGATGTCAGGAAACCAGGAGAAAGCAAAAAAATATAGTTGTACATAATAAGGAGGCACTTGCGTACGTACGGCTATGGCCCTAGTAGGTCCCTAGTGTCATCCAGTCAAAATAAAGTCATCTCCTGAATCCTCATGTTCGTTGACGATGTTAACAATGCTCGGCGCCACGGCGAGCGCAACAACTCGAAGGACAACGGAGAGGGCCTCGCGGGCCCTACGGATGGTCTGATACAGCGCCCGCTACTCATTCAGGAAGCCAGGATCATCGGACACCTATGAGCACCTTCGAGAAACTGAGACGGCATGAAACGGTAAGGCCGCGCTTGGGAGCTCTGGTTTATTTCAAACCTGTATTAACATACAAGTGTAATTTACTCGTCATCGAAAACAACGCGTAAAATACAGGCGTAATGAAACCGAGGGCCCGAGGTCTGTAAGTAAAACCGGCGGGTTACGCGTGTAATTTGAGAGACCAGTGTATATTTTACGAGCACTGCTATATGGACGACATTACCAGACGATACATGCACGACGTGCGTATCATGCCATCCATGGGCAAGGCTGAAACAGCAGCTAACGGCTGGATTAGCAATCGTCCGAGTGTCGTTCAGCGTTTTTATCGTGTGTCAAGTACTTCCGATATTTTACTAGTCGAAATCGACCAACCAAGCGCCTTCGCCCGAGACCATCTGCTTTAATTTACAAGCGTCAGTTTTACAAGCGGTTTTGGTTGGAAAACGACGATCCAATCACGGCCTAATATCATGAGTTGGTCGGAAGATCATATGGTTTCACGTCTAACCAACCCGACTTGTCGCATAGGCTATGAATGAAACATCAGACGATGAACTTCTTAAGCACGGAAACAACAGAAGAGGATGATCTTCTTAACAAGCAAATCACTGGCATTAGATCGACATGCAAAACAATACGAAGCATTATTCTCAGGAGGCACGGTGAACAGCTCGTGATGCCGCATGCCACAACATTCCAAGCTCAACTTTGCAATCAAACACAAGGCCTGGCATTACATAGACAATATTCAGAACAAACTCTTAACACAGGAATATCTCAGCAGAGTAACTATCTACTTCTAAACTGAACACAGGAATAGGAAAAAACACTCGACGCTTCTGGCTAACATCAATGAGCAAATTTTGACAAGGTTTTCCAATTCCAATATATTAAACTAACGTCTTCTTGCTAACATCAATGATTAAACTTTGACAAGCTTTTCCCATTCAAAATATGTAATGCCTATGATCGTGGAGTCCTGTCGCTTCTTGCTAACATCAATGATTAAACTTTGACAAGCTTTTCCCATTCAAAATATGTAATGCCTATGATCGTGGAGTCCTGTCGCTTCTTGCTAACATCAATGATTAAACTTTGACAAGCTTTTCCCATTCAAAATATGTAATGCCTATGATCGTGGAGGCACTCCACGTGTTGTTAAATTGCCAATGGTCTCTGCAGACTAGTCATGTCACCGGTGTCTAATAATACTCTGTAAAGCTTCTCGGTCATTCCTTCTGTAATGTAGCGCAAACAGTGACTGCTTCTTTCTGCAAAGTGGAACGACCAACTGGACCCAGTAATGCAGCAGTTTGCCTTGGACACATTGGCTCCTTTTGTGCAGTTGAACTAAAATCGAAGTCGGAATAAAACCGAGCTTTAATTTTGATATCCCTGTAAGCAACAAAAGGTATAAGGGAAACAATTACTGAGAAATAACGGTTGATGACTTGTACTCCCAGAAGAAAAACATCTACTGATCTACCTTATCTTAATGGGAAACAAAGCAGGAGAGTAGCAATTCTCAATCAGTGTGATTCATTCATATTAACTGAGACATTATCTTAACAATGCCTTGTTTCAAGATGTATAAAGAACGAAAAAGCAGAAAAGTATCATTCCTAAAACAATGCGACTGATTCATTTTAACAGAGACATTATCTTAACAATACCTTGGTTAAACATGTAGAAAGAACTACAAAGCAGGATAGTACCATTTGTAAAACACTGTAAGTCTGTAACTGATATATAATAACAGAGACATTATCTGAACAATACATTTCTTAAACATGTACTCCGGCCGATCCCTAACAGAAATGGTACTCCTGCCGATCCCTAACAAGTGTTTGCAGTTTTGAACTAAGATTCAGTAGTTAATTCGGAGGAAGGTCGGTACTGACCATTCAAGACCAAGATTTGAAACAACTCGTGAGGAAGATCTCACAGAGATCTCAACACATATATGGAAATCCGGTCTCATTTTGTGCAGTTCCACCAAAATTAAGCGAAGCAAAATGTCGCAATAGCAACAAGTTGAAAAGATATCCCTGTTTTAACAGAGGCAAAAAAGGAATCAATTACTGGCCAATAAAGGAGGATGAAACATGCGGCCACAAAAATGGTAATCCAGCCAATCCCTAACAAGTGTTGCAGTTTTGAAATAAGATTCAGTAGTTAATTCTGAGAGTGGCATCAATTACTGGCTTATAAAGGGGGTGATGCTGAATTTGTTGTAACAAAGCAACAAGCATCATGTCTGGGTTGGTCCCATTTTTGTTCACTACTTAATGGGAAAAGACAGCAATACAATAGCTTCAATTCAACATTTATTTAAAACAGTACCAATACAAGTAGCACAACATCTCAAAGCACACTGCACAATCATGTGGATGAAGGCCTGTACTGACCTTTCATGAGACCAACAACGATAAAATACGAATCTGCCAACACGAATAGGAAATCCAATCTCGTTTTGTGCAGTTGCACTGAAATCAAGCAAAGTGTTTCGCGTAGCGAAGCAAAATGTCGCAATAGCAACAAGTTGAATAGATATCCCTGTTTAAACAGAGGCAAAAAAGGAATCAATTACTGGCTAATAAAGGAGGATGAAACATGCGGCCACAAAAATGGTAATCCCGCCAATCCCTAACAAGTGTTGCAGTTTTGAAATAAGATTCAGTAGTTAATTCTGAGAGTGGCATCAATTACTTGCTTATAAAGGGGGTGATGCTGAATTTGTTGTAACAAAGCAACAAGCATCATGTCTGGGTTGGTCCCATTTTTGTTCACTACTTAATGGGAAAAGACAGCAATACAATAGCTTCAATTCATCATTTATTTAAAACAGTACCAATACAAGTAGCACAGCATCTCAAAGCACACTGCACAATCATGTGGATGAAGGCCTGTACTGACCTTTCATGAGACGACCAAGATAAAATACGAATCTACCAACACGAATAGGAAATCCAATCAAGTTTTGTGCAGTTGCACTGAAATCAAGCAAAGTTGCCGGTGTGACATTTAAGTTTTCTATAGCAACAAGTTGAATAGATATCCCTGTTTTAAGAGGCAAAAAAGAAAACAATTACTGGCCAATAAAGGAGGATGAAACATGCGGCCACAAAAAGAAGCATCTACCTTATCTTGATGGAAAACAAAGTATAGGACAGTAGCATTTCTAAAACGGTTGCATTGATTCATATTAACAGAGAAATTCTCTTAAAACAGATCAGTAGTTAATTCTGAGAGTGGCATCAATTACTGGCTTATAAAGGGGGTGATGCTGAATTTGTTGTAACAAAGCAACAAGCATCATGTCTGGGTTGGTCCCATTTTTGTTCACTACTTAATGGGAAAAGACAGCAATACAATAGCTTCAATTCATCATTTATTTAAAACGGTTGCATTGATTCATATTAACAGAGACATTCTCTTGAAACAACATTCGTTAAAAAATGTAATTTACTTTTAACAGTGGCATTGCTTAAATTTTCCGGCGGCATTCTTAGATTAACAACAGCAAAATAGCTGCATGGGACATGCCAGCACCATGTGCGTCCACACGTATAAATAGGTGATGCAGAGTATGTAGCCAAGCAACATATATGCGCTGGTCCCATATTTGTTCTCTTTGAACCTTCTTCCTATGTGAGGGCAGCAAATCTAGTCGTGCACAAACTACCCGACCCCCAGTTTCTTTCCCTTTTCAACAAAGAGATCGGTTCCTTACAGATGTGTGTACTGGGTTACCCCCTTTTTCCGTTTTCGACCTACAAAGCGGCTGGATAGCCAGTCTATACTACTATCCGCCCCTCCTTTCCTCATTGAACCACGTCCTAGATTCTTGCTCCAGCCCACTGCACCCTTCTTTCCTCTTTGAACCAAGACCTAGATTCGACTACAGATCGAAAAAGATCCACATGCAGCTAGGGCAACGACGGTTTCAAAGAAACTTATACCTTAGGGTCGTCGGGATGTGGCAAGGCGTGCGGCGGGAGGCCGGATCTTCCCACACTACGTACGGCAGTGAGGAAGAAGGGGTCGGTGGACCTCCCGCACAGGCACTGGGTGAAAGAGAACAAGGGCGCGGATCTGCCCACACGACGACAGCGAACAAGGGCGCGGAGGATCTTCGTCTGCGCCAGCACCGGCTCCGAGAGGACGGTGCGCATCGGCTTCCTCCGTCGCCGACGGCGACAACGTCAATGCTGCACCTCCTCACCTCCCGCAGTGGACGGGATTCGGTCGGATCTGTGACCACCGGTGAGGAGAGAGATAGAGTGGACACTGTCATCTTGTTTTGATATGGAGAGGGTGAGAGAGCGAGACGCGAGAAACTCTATCAAACAAGAGGCTATAATGGAGTAAAAAAATCTCTCCATAGCAGTGGTTTTAAATAGAATATGTGCGTTCCCGGAAAAAAGAAACGAAAACTGGCGGACAATTTTTTAAGGGTCTGTCTAGGACACATCTAGATGTGACATAGTTATGTCACATATAAGTTGATGTCCACTCTGTTTGTGGTCTTTTCCTAGTTTTTTTGTTTCTTGTTGCTACATTATATACTTGTGGGAGCTTAGATGTGATATCCTTAAATAACATCTAGATGTGAATTAGAAAAACTGATTTTCTAACGTACCAAGAAAGAAAACTCGATCAAAAACACGCCCCAGCTTCCAGGTCGCGAGAGTTGTCGCGCACACACACATAGACATAGACATGCATATCCGTGTTTACGTAAAATTCCATTTCCATTTCCATCTCCATCTCCAATCATATTTGTCCAACTGGCACATTATTTACGTTGTTAATTATATACGTAGCAATATTAACGTACAACATCTCTTGTTTGCGCACGTCCGGACCGCTGCCACGACCGGTCCTGACCAACCCGAACCCTCTTCATCACCCGCGCGTGCTTCCCGCCCGAAACGGTCAGTGCCGCATTCATGCCCGGCCAGAGCGGACGCGACCTCTCACTGGCGCCGGCATTGAAGCGGCGCGCCTGTTGAGAGAGCGTCGCCCGCGCCGCTTCTGGGTGCACGCGGCTGCTCCGTGTTCAAAGGTCGCAATAGCTGGCTACAACATGCATGTAAAAAGTTCTTGGGAGTCCGTGCTACAGCTAGCTGTCCTCCCCCAACTCGTCAATCTCTTCTAGTAGTGCTAGTACTCCATGGCGCGATCCATCGACAAGCAGGCGGGAAAGTTATGGTGTACTACTCGGTTTGCGGTGAGTGGCATGCCGAGCGACCGTGTGAGACACGAATACGACAGACGTGATTTAAATGTTGGTTTTGCTCGATGGCGCGATCCAACGAAATGAAACGTTGGTTTCTTTCCGTTTCCATTTTTTCTCCGGAAAAATGGAAACTTTTCCACTCCATTTTCATTCCTATTCCAAGGTTTCCCCGTTAAAACATTCCATCAAATACAAAGGAAAACTAACACGCATGTTGATGCATCTCAATGATTCACAGATCATAGCCAATATTTACTTCACAACTAAAGAAAAAAGTTGTGAGAGCGTGTACGAAAGAAAAACTACTGATGGGGTCACTACGACTTAAACCCTAAACCCTAAACATGATTTAATTTCCTGGCCAGGTAGAACCTGTCGAAGGAAAGACGGCTGGCACCCTCGGATCATACGATGCTTTTGTGCAGTTCCACTAAAATCGACCTGAGCATCCCTGATGGCAAAGATATTGAAGAAGTGTGATTAGAATAATAGTACTGGCACTAGTTCATGAGACATAAACTCATCACAAGTAGAAGCCGGTAGAAGTAGAGAAAGATCGACATGGAGATGGAGCTACGGCAGTGGAGCAAGCCGGCTCCAAAAGGAAGATGGACTACCTGGGACGTCGGGCTGTAGCTAGAAGGGCGGTTGGGACGCGGCATCGGCCCATACCGCGGTGACCCCCGATTGGGACGCACCGACTGTGGGTTTTCTCCCTCGCCGATGTCGACCGCGTCTACGCAGAACATTGTTCCCTTCCCCCAGCTGCGGGATCAGGCCCGTCGTTCTATGCTTGTGAAGAGAGCAACCTAAGCAAGCAGGCTTGTAGCTTAGGCTCCTGCTAGTGTATATATAGTGGTTTTCTTTTTCTCTCCATATCAACCATTTTATATTGCGTACGTGTCATTCAAGAGTGAAATGATGGTTGCTTCTTCCGACTAACTTACTGTGTGATTTGACTGCTCCTTAGTGGCCCCTACACGTACTCCCCCTACGTGTATGCAACAGTCACACGTACACATGGACGCAAAAACGCGCGCGACGCCCTAATGCATGCATGTCCGAGCACACGACGGAACACACACGGTGACGCTCAAGTGCTCAACCTACACGTGCATGCACACACATACTCAGTCAGGGTGAGCTAGTGACCGTATGAACACCGGAAAATATATATATTGAGCGCAATGAGCGTATTATGAAGTCCACTGACCGTATTTTTACAAATATACAGTGACAGACAGTGTATTTATCTCGTTTGAAATTAAGCCATGTTAACCGGAGAGGAGGCAGCATGGACTAGCATTACTTTGTTGTGTCCCGTCAACTTGCCGAACGAGGAGAAGGTTGCAGGACGGGAGAAGCTTGCGCGCGGTGGCTCGCAGGACAAGGAGAAACTTTTGACTAATGCAAGCTCTCCCTCGCTCAGGCGGTGGACGTGCAACAGTTAATTCGGTGTCAGATTGCCAGAAGCATACTACACTATACTACTAGGAACCGGATGGAGGAGCGTCTGCACTCTTATTATAATTTTAAAATGTGATAAAGCAATCTTCAACACATTTGGTTCTCTTCGAGGGTTCTCGCATGTGATAATGGAAGTTGATTGCATGGAACACTCGCCACAATTCTCGCTTAATTCTGGCTCATATCCTGTTACAAATAGTAGCGCTCAGTAATATTTCCTCTTTTTTGTTATTCAGCATGTAAACAGGTCAGCAAACCTTGCGGCGCATCTTCGTGCGAACCGTGCTTGCTGCACTTTGAATGTGGCCGAGAGCTGGCTTGATGAAACACCTCGCTTCCTACTTCTTTTTTTGGCTTCCTAGTGACCAGTGTCTTGGCTGATCGTCCTAAGAATGCTTATATATGAATAAAGCTCTCTCATTTACCCGCAAAAAAGATTAAGCCATATTAACCGGAAAGGAGGGAGTATGGACTAGCACTACTTTTTGGTGTGTCCCGTCAACTCGCAGAACGAGGAGAAGCTTGCAGGACAAGGTGAAGCTCGCTTACGCCTTTTGACTAATGCAACCTACCCTCGGTGGACATGCATCAGTCCATTCGGTGTCAGATTGTCAGAGGCATACACTGTAGTACCCAACATGCGGAGTACCATCATTGTTCGACTTCACGAAGGGGCGAAGAGCCAAGCGCAGTACTAGTACGCGTACTTGGTTTTGCACCTTCATACTACTCCACCCTCCGTCACAGTTTACAGGGCGCGCTTCATTATGATGCATTTCTCTCAATGCATTTCCACCACCAGAGAGACTTTAGACGCGTTTGGTTTAATGCTCAATTAATTAGGGCGTGGTAACCGCAATCAAGTCCACAATTTTCTCTCCATGTACTGTACTACTACGGAGTGCATGCATGTGTGTACCCGGGGTGGAAGCACTGCATGCATGTGTGTACGCATTATTCCCTCTAGTAATAGACGCCGTGCTATAACTACCAATGCTATTTTTCAGGCCGATCGCTAGTCGCCTTGGTCCCACAGATTTTTTTTCTTTTTTCTGAAGCGCGCTGTATAAACAGTGACGGATGGAGTAGTATGAGCGGATTCAAAGAAGAGCGTATTGATGGTTGCTTCTTCAGAGCAACTTACAGTGGGAAAGGTGGGGCTTATGATTTGACTGCTCATTACTCACTATTAATGCGGCGCAACGACCGGGCTGAGTCTCCCATGCGGTTGTGCACTACCCCCTCGGTTCTTAAATATACTCCGGAGTATTTGTCTTTCTAAAATATGTTGAAATCTCTGTTAAGACGAATAGAATATTTAGGAACGGAGGGAGTACACATACGAAGCAAAATGAGTGAATCTACACTCTAAAATATGCCCGTTTGAAATTTGTAAAAAGACAAATATTTAGGAACGAAGGAGTATAATTTCGTGCATGGCACATGGACCCGGATGATGAAGAGGCTTCTGGCAATGCTATCAAGCTTCCATCATTTGTTTACATAATTGACGTACTATACAAATAATTTTCCAGCGACATGAAATTGTACAATGGTGTGAGCTTTCAGCTTTTGTTTCGCGTGTCTTGCCATCGATGCTCTTTCGGAAACAATAAAAAACTAACTTCCTTGCTAATGCATGTCAATTATTAGCAGATCAGAGCTAATAATTACATCACAACTGAAGACAAAGTTGTGAGAAGGTGTTAAATTAAAATTGATCCATGCTTTCATTGGCAGCAACGTCCCCCCAGCTCTGTCTAAATCAACAAGGCATGTTGGGAAAAAAGTAGCTGTCTGGAGCATGCAACATTCCGATCATTTTGTGCAGTTCCACTAAAATAGAGCTGAGCGTCCCTGTTCCAAAGATATCAAGTGTGATTACGATAATAGAGGACTGCTGATGAAACAATAAACACACAAATAGAAGCCGGTCACCTTTGCGGTCTCTCTTAAGACTAACTAGTTGGAGAAGATTAGGCTCGGAGTTGGATGAGGAGGATAGAGCAAAACCAATCTCCCTTTGTGCAGTCGCACTGAAATGTAGAGACGTTGCCCGTGTGACATTTTAGTACAACTGCACAAAACACTCTTAAGAAAAAAGTGATTTGGGCAGTTCACCAAAAGTTTGCAATAGCAACGAGGTGAAATGGATAGCCCTGTTTGCAAAAAAGAGGTAGAAAGGAAACAATTACTGGCCAATAACAGTTGATGACACATGCGACGACAAAAAAGAAGCATATTCCTTGTCCTAAGGGAAGATAACAACACGGTTGTGTTTGTCTAAAACGGTGTGAGGACGAGAATGCAATATGGAAAGTACGCCGGACGAGCTACGTTTTGGGCAAAGAACTATGGAAGATCCACATGCAGCGACATGGGAAAACGGGCAGTGGAGCAAGGCTGGAGGGGATACCTAGAGGTCGTCAGGATGTAACTAGGTGAGCGGCGGCGGGCGGAATCTGCGAGCAGGTGGCGTAGGCCCTGCCGCGCCGGAGCTTGGTCAGAGAGAACGGCGTGTACCACAGATCGGGACGTGCTGCCTCGGCGCCGTCGAACGGAGAAACGATGCACTTCCTTCCTTTCCCCCGGCGGATGGGATGCGGCTGAATCAGTGACCAACGGTGAGAGAGAGAGAGAGAGAGGCCACCGCACTCCCTTTTCCCCGGCGGACGGGATGCGGCCGGATCAGTGACCAACGATGAGAGAGAGAGGCCACCGCACTCCCTTTCCCCTGGCGGAGAGGATGCGGCCGGATTAGTGACCAACGGTGAGAGAGAGAGAGAGGCCACCGGAGCCTTGTGTGAGATACTCTGAAGAGTGGACTACCTTTTCCTCAATAAAAATCGTTTTATATTCTGTGTACATGCCATTGAGCGCTATAACTTTATTTAAAAATAACGCGGCAACGCGTCAAGTCGAACTTTGTTTCGTGCACGCGTGGTACACGACCTCCCTAGGTAAACAACTGCTACAGGCATTCAAATTAGCACGTGGGCTGCCATTTCGTAAAGAAATGAGCTCCACCGTGTACCCGTGCGGGTGTGCTTGGGCACGAAGCGTGAGTACGTGCACGGTGCACCTATTCTCTTCTTGTATACGTACACCACCTACATGGGGTTGTGTGAGAGAGATACAAACCTAGAGAGATATAGTGTGTGGGTTCTTGAGAGTTTTTTTGGGGGGGGGGGGTTAATCAAAAAATTTAAAATATGCAATGTGTGTGAAATAGAGTCCTGGATATAACATATATATAGAGGGGGCGATCCACGAGAAGAGAGTGGAGGTATCATCAGCTTGAGGTGTCTATAGAATCGAAGAGGGTGATGATGTGTGTGTGTGTGCACGCGTGATCGACAAAGAGTGCCATCGAATTTGTGTGTGCCCACGTCAAAGATATAGAGTGGCTGGCCTACTGGAATGTGAGATGGGACATGTGCAGTTTGTCTCTGTGGCATGGATACCTACCTGCAGCGCTCGACTATCGGTGTGTGGTGGGGGAAGAGGGAGGCCCAATTAACTATAGAGGTACAATGGCTGGTATATGTGTGGAGGAGGAGAGAGGCCTACCTCATGTATTAAGGAGATCGATCTGCCTCATGTATTAAGGGAGATCGATCGGCATCCATGCATATGTGCAGGAGATGAATAAGGTTGGGAGAGAGACAGAGCTAGAGTGTTGGAGGGGGTGGTAGTGGAGTTGCTTCTAACAAATGGTGGGATAGGCTTGCTAGACAAACGGAGGGCACGCCCGCAATATCAATAAGAGAGGAGATGGCTGCTTGTTGTCTGTGCACGTGCGTGTGAGAGACGGGTCAGGAGGCATGCACGAATGATGAGGGGGGACGATGTGGCTGTGGTAAGCAGACGTAACTACATAGGAAGATCAATCGCCCTTTGTAAGAGAAAGGAGAGACATAACTTGTGAGGTACGTCGATCGATGGGGGGGTAGTTAAAGTCGATCTAGGTATATGTTGGGAGATCGATCGGTATACATGCATGTGTGTGTTAGAAGCAAATGAGGCACGAGGAGAAGGATAGAGAGAGAGGGATGCATGTAGGAGGTGGTACGAGAGGCATACTATATCGAGGGGGAGGAGTGTGCGAGTACGAGAATGATGAAAAGAGTGGTGGCAGTGAGGCATGGACGGTGACAAGAGAAGAGGGGAAGCTTGTGTTTGTGCTAGGCACACCTGGCTAGAGAGGCATATCGATCGATGTGTGCCGTAAAGGAGCTGGGGGGCCTACACACACCGTGGGTGAACGACCTAAAGTGAAAACACGAATTTGCACGATGGAGCTAGAGAATGCTGAGGGAGGGTGAGAGGGATGCGGGCGTGTGCATGCACAAGAGAAAGTTAGCGCTAGCTACAAAGATAAGAGGGTTGTGTGGGTGTAAAAGACGAATAGAGATCATATATACTTCATTATAAAAAGTGAATTCGGATATTTGAAGAATTTATCATAGTGTTTAAAACCGACGGATGTGTGAATATATATAACGGTGATAAACATGGTGTGGTTATGAACATGGTATACTACATTTAATATATTTTACCTCTACTCTTATAAAAAAGGAGTTGTTGATGATGGTGTGCCTGCCATCCTGCATTATAGGTCGTCTGATTTATATCTGGCGGATAGCAAGGAAACTTTGATGGTTGAAGTTTGCAACAATCATGATTGTAGATTCTTATTGAAATAGAGAAACGAATTCAAATTTAGTTCGAATTGCAGCGGTAGTATAGACATTTGGAATGCACTAAAATGTTGGTATGAGTAGGTTACATGCATTATACAGCAAGCGAAAAAAATTAATCGGACATAACATGGATTCATACTCCCTCCTTCCATCTACATAGGGCCTAATGAGATTTTTAAGACCGCCTTTGACTATTGACAAGATTAATAGTACATGACATGCACAATGTGAAAATTATATCATTGAAAGAACCTTTCACAGACGAATTTAACGGTGTGCTTTGTGTAAGTTGCATGTCATATATCATTGCTCTAATATTTGGTCAAAGTTAGCATCGAAAAACGCATTAGGCCCTATATAGATGGAAGGAGGGAGTAGCTTTGAATAGCATTTGTATAGTAAAATGGGGCAAGACTCTCTTTCTGTGGTGTGAATAGTTTTATTTTTTTCGTTTTCTTTTTGGTTGAGGGAAGTGCGAATTGATTTGGTACGTACAAGTACAATATTACGACACGTTAGGCTTGTCCCTAAAATTCAACCCGCGTCTTGTTATATACCAAAAATTCAGATATCGTGCTCCCAAAACTGGCGCCTTCACAACCCGCGCCTTGCTATCCCGAAATTACAATGCGCGCGAAAACTCCCTCCAGTTGCCAAATCCTGACACGCGAAATCCCCCTTCTATCCCTGAGCCAAAAGCGCCGCTGGTTCAAATCGTTGGGGGGTACTTTTGTAACACACCCTACATTTTGGACAAGCGCATTCCTAAGTCATGCTTCACCCTCTCCCATCAACCCCTTTTCGCCATTCGAAATCCCAGGCCGCCATAACCTCTCTGCTCCAGCCGCGAAACCCCACCCTCCTTCGTTCGCCACGTCACCGCTGCCCAGCCGGAGCCTCTTCCCCGACGATGTCGTCCACCGCAACAGCTCGACGTCCCTCGTCCACCTCCCCAGATGAGGATCCGTCGTCCATCTCGCCGTCCCGCCGGTTCAGCCGCCCCGTCCTCCACCTCCAAGGAGCTGCTCCGACGATCACCTCGTCTATCGCGGCTGCTCCATCCCCACAGCGCCGCCTTAACCTGCTCCACCAGAACCGCAGCATCCTCACTGACTCCTCAGACGAAGCCAAGGCCTACTCGGCGCCACCAAAGAGGTTGTACACTCATCGCATCACACCTTCTCCTTAACTCGACCTCCCGGCGTCGACGGTGCTCCATCCCGCACCCCTATGGAGCAGCTACCTTGAAGCCGGCGCCGCAGGCGACATCTCCATGGCGTCTCTCCCCCAGTGCAAGGCCCCTTCGGCACGGCATCCATACCAGCCGGATCTGCTGCTGCTCCGGCTCTCGCTCGATCGCTCGCTCGCCCAGCTGCTGCTGCTGCTCTCCCCCTCGCTCATGCTGCTGCTCTGCTCCGATTAAGCCACACTTCAGTCGACTGAATCGACTTTTGGGTCAGTCGATTTTTAGGGGTTGGGGGGGGGGCTCGCCGGAGTTAAGGAAGAATCACCTGCAGCGGGGATGGGGGCTCGCCGGAGAGGTACCCCACTATCTATCTTAGGGTTTAGGGTGGGGGCGCCTAGAGGGCTGGCCGGGGCGGCGGTGGCGAGTTGTTTCGGGGCGGTGAGACGGTGCTGGGGCCGGCGGTTCGGCCGGTGGTGGCTGGCGGCTCAGGGGAGTGCAGGTTGAAGATGAACTGCAGGCCCTCCCTAAAATACATGTCAAGTTCCTCTCTGCTACCATTGCATTTAGTTTCGACAGTAGCATTCAGATTCCATAGTAAATTTCAGTTTTGACAGTTAAGTTCAGAGTCAATAGTTTTTACCTCATCTGTTGTAGTCAGGTGGTTTTTGGTGATGTTAATTTTACATCCATTTTACATCATCTTTGGAGATGCTATTAGAATCCCACTTGAGATTGACGATGTCTGTCTTGTGCTGCTTCAGCCTTGACGTCTTACGGCTCACCGGAGCTGCTGCAACGACAGAACGATCCATCACAACAGAGCAGGGCCCTGGACGCCGTCTACAGATTCCTCAGATCTTCCTCCACACCTCCGACAGCCACCTCTGCCTCAACTGCTTCAGCGACCAACCCAATGATGCTGAGGTCGACACGGCTACGGCAAAGAGGTTGTACACTTGTTGCATCACTTATTACTATACATTCACGTCGATCCATTAGGGCTATTTTGGTTCAACGGAAAAACATCGATCCACTGGTTGTTACCATCACTCTAAATTTCTGCATGCTCTCCTTACATAATCTCACCATATTTTTTTCGTATGCATGTCAGATATTGTACACAGTCATGCTGAACATGTAGAGAAAAAGAGAAGAGTTTTGCGCGGCAATACAATGTCATGCAGACATCGCTCCATGGTGGGTTCAATGGCAAACCCTCCCCACCCCTCTCCAGATTGTAATCCAGAGGAAGATATCTGTTCTGAGGCGGATTCGGACGCCGCTGACCACTCCTATTTACCCCCCAAGGTGTTTGCTCTACCTTGGCATGATGATGTTAGTCATATCATGCATATGTTGCCTTGCAGTGCCTACTTTTGACATCATATATGTCATCTGCTTAGTTTAGACATGTTCTGTAATGCCACCTGTTTAGTTTCTATATCATATATGGGAATTATGCAGTCTCATGTCTTTTAGCCAGCCATAATATATGTGAAATGTGCAATGCCATCCTGTTTAACCAGGCATCATATATTTGAATGATATCTTGCCCTTCCTTTTCTTCATTACATTTCCATTTGTCGACAATGTTTGTACATTAAACTACTCTTCCTGTGAATCAGCCATTTGGGTGGGAGATGGAAAAATCTGGAGTGAAAACAAGGCCTTCAGAGCAGACAGTGCTACCTGTCGAAGCAGATCTCTTGTTGGGTCCCAATAGCTCCTCAGAGATGGATTCAGAGACAGATGACCAGTCATATTCCCCCACTGAGGTGTATGCTCTAACTTGGCACGGTTATACTGTTCATATCATGCATACAGTGTCTTGCATTGCATAGTTTAGACATCATATACACAATATTCAACACCATGTTCTTAGTTCAGACATCATATCGAATGCCCTCTGTTTAGCATATAAATCACATATGTGAATTAAATGATGCGATCCTGATTACTTAGATAACATGTAGGTGAATTATGTCATGCGATCCTGTTTAGTTATTCATCATATCTTTGAATTATGTTATGCTATGATATCCAGTTTAGATAGACATCATATATGTGAAATTATGTCATGCTATCCGTTTTAGTTAAACAATATACATGTCAACTATTTCATGCCCTCTTTTTTCCACACTATCTATTGCATCTGTCTCTCATACAATGTCTGTACATTCAACTATGTTTCCTGTTTATCAGCCATTTGAATTGGAGCGGGTGATGCCAGTATCTAGCGGACTAAAAACACGGTCTTCAAATAAAACAGTGCTACCTCTTGGTGGAGATAGCACCCCGGTTGTACATGCACAAGAACCAGCCCTACCACACATAACCCAAACTCTCGCAGATTGTACCCCTACTACGATGGACAGAGAACCAGCTTCACCCAATCTAACCCCAACCCCAGCCGATAGTAACCCAGTTCCTGTTGACACAGCACCATCTCCACCACAGAGCTCCCAAACAAGAGCAGTTAGTAAGGCAGCTCCAGTGCCCAAAGGGCCAGTACTATCACGGCGAACCCCAACTCCACCAGTTAGTACGCCTATTCCTGTGGAGGAAGCACAACCAGCTAGTCGTAGTTTAGCATCTATCGCATTTGATGTTGTTAAATCGTATGTGCGTATCTTCCCATCTTGGAAATATTATACTGAAGATGAAGGAAAATGCCAGTTGCAGGTGTTTGTCCAGGAGTTATGTGTAAGTAATGTTATTCATGGCAATTACTTTGCTTCGTCCCATACATCCTACCTCCATGATGGTTATAATACAACAAATTTTCCCATTTTTCTCTATAGAGAAGGACCGATTTGGAAACTCAGGATGAGGTAACCTGTGCTAATACCTCTGCTATCTTCAAGAATGCTTGGTGGCAGTATCGGAATTACCTGAAGAAAACGTACTTCACCGGCAAAGAAACTCATCAAATTCCCTTACGTTCTCCTGAGACACATTTACTGGACGATGACTGGGAACGCCTTGTTCTGTACTGGTCCCGAACCAAGAATGTGGTAAGGTCTATGAGCTCATTTTCTATTTTTAAGTATTATATTCTTGCGTTTTATTGTACTCTGTTCATGTAGAACAAGTGCCTAAACCTGAAGAACAACTGTTCTAATTTAAGATTCCATTGCTACCATAGGACATAGATATATGTTTGTTTGATGCTTTTATTATGTACTAGTACTTGGCAATAGAAGACTTGGTAGTTTAATCCTGTCCACCTTACTAATGAACTGGTTCACCGAAATGAGTTTCATATAGTAGTACATGCTAAACTTGTTATGTGTCTGCTTGTTTCTTCTTTTAGAATGCTGACAGAATATTGGGAAGAGTGCCTTATTAAGCAACGGTAAAGGAAGTAATGCAGATAAGGTTCAGGATAGTGACACATCCTGTCTTGGTTTATTGTTGGAGTTACTGGCCACTACCGCTTGCACAAGCTATTCAAACTCACTGTCTGAATCAGTTCGGTTTCTTGAGTCTCAACTACAAGCTGAAAGACATCGATCAGCTGTGCTGCGACAAGAAGCGGAAGGACTGCGGAAGTCCCTGGAGCATTCAGATGCATACTTTCTGGTGCAACAACAAGCGTTGGAGGATTTTAGCGCCAAATAGGACAAAGCTAATCAGCTTGCTAAGCTTATTGCCAGCATGGTGGATACCCAGGATAACGTTTTTTGAGCTCTTCTGAAGTTGTTTCAGTTATGCTCTTGTTTTGCTGCCGCGTTTATTTGCACTGGTGGCCAATTTTGACGGCCAGTGTATATGATATGCTGCTTTGTTCCCTATATTTGCACTGGTGGCGAACTTTGATGCCCAGTGGATGTAATATGTGTAATAGCCGTGATAGCCTAGCGTTAGTTGCTTGCTTATTTATTTCCTTGTTGTCCTGTTTATTTGTTTGCTTGTAGTCATTGCATTTCTTTTTCCGCGGTTAACTAGTGGCTGCAATAACCTATTTTTTAAAGCTAGGCCACAATAACCATGGGCTAATATTTACTGTAGTGACACTGGGCCTCCTACGGGCCGTAGAAACAGTGGGCCTTTTACGGACCATAGAAACAGTAGGCCTTCTACGGGCCGTATCATCAATGGGCCTTATACGGGCCATATGATCGATTGGCTAAACATGGGCCAATAACATGCCGCATTATGGCCGTAAACGGTCTAGAGTTGGAATCGTCCGTTCATGGGCCGATCGTAACAAGCCATCGTTAATAGGCCGTATTTGATGACGCTATGAAAACGGCCCAACATATTAACGGACCACAAACGGGCCGACTGTAACCACGGGCTGAATTTGGCCCACAAGCAGAAAATGACAGTAACGGGCCATAAGTAAACGAATGTTGGAAATGAGCCCAAGAATAAATGGGCTCTGAGAAGGCCGAAAGATAACATGGGCTGGAAACGGCCCAATGGAATAACGGGCCGTTAATGGGTATAAAGTGATACACTGTTCATTACGGGCCAGTTTCACCACGGGCCGTTAATGGGTGTAAAGTGATACACTGTTCATTACGGGCCAGTTTCACCACGGGCCTCATATGGGCCGAAAGACGTCATGGGCCATACAAGGGCCAGAAGTGAAAATGGGTTGGAATCATATTGGATGGCCCAGATGACGCTACTGGGCCTAATTCGGATAGGGCATAATGGGCCTTGGGTTAGCGGGCTGTAAATGGGCTATATGCGAACAGGCTGTTAACAGGCTTTCCATGGGCCGGCCCGCCAGCTTTTGACCAAGTCAAACGGGCCGGCCTTTTCATAGGAATGGGCCTCTGTTGGGCCGTGCCATGTGTCGACGTATCATAGGCGCCTATCTGACCCACTGACGAGCTGACACATGTTTCGTCCAGCCAATAAGAATTTTACATGTGGAAATTTCCCATTGGTCGGGGCTGTTAACAGGTTATCGGATCCAAAACCCGACCCGATAGCTTAACGGTGTTCTGTTACAGTGGATGCCACGTGTCGGTCACCCTTGACGAAAGCATTTCTGTTACGCGCGATTTATGTCATGGAAGTGGACACTTCCGTGATGATAATTTTGGTAATGTCATGGAACACTTCTACGACAGCACAGGTATGACTATCTTGATTCTGTCATAAATTTGCCATGGATGTACATGCATGACAAAAAAAGCGATTTACTGTGACAAACACATATCATCACGGAAGTGTATTTTTTTTGTAGTGCATTACTCTGAGTTTCTCTTGTTGTTACAAGATGCATCGAATTGCTCTCCGACTTTTAAGAATCCCTTGTACCACTGTCTTCTAGTTACTTGCCGCAGAAATACCCCTACGAATACTTTCTTGCACTTACCGAGTATCGACCCGTCCCCAATTGTTCATGTGTTTCACAGAAGTCTTCGAAATACCATTCGATCTTCTGATCCTCAGCAACCTATTGCTCTAGAATTTCTTGCTTGCTTTCACTATGATTAATCCCATAAGTGTGGTAATCTTATTAGCATCCTTTGTCATCATCATTTGAGTCCGCTGATTCAATATGTTGCGAATGCTTGCAATCCTCAATCAGACCTTAGAATTTTTCGGCCTCAGACGTCACCCCGAACATGAGTTGGTTCTCGGTAATTCAAACCATGATTGATTGTCGATCTATGACTATTCAACTCATTTATCTTTTGATCAGAGCCTATGCTTATGATCCCTTGATTTGGAAATCTTAATTCTTTTGCATTTGAGCTTTGAGTTAGTTAGTTGTTTCTATAATCTGACCTCGATGCATTCTTTCTTCCTCTGGTGGAGTACTGATGCTCACATCAGATCCCTTGTGGACCACCAGACCCTTTGTCAGATTTTATCTGACAATGTCCTTCATATTGAATAACCTTGTGAGCCTTTCCATGGGTATATAATGCCTTTGGTAAATTGTATCCTCTGCTTTGTGAACCATGCTCTGTTTTTGAGCTGGTAGTATTTACTATTGAAGCTTGTGGTATATGTTTCCATGATACCCTGACGGGTTGAACCTATGCCTTCCTTAATATGTGTGAACTCAAAAGTTTTCATGAGTCATACTCGTTTGGTATTTTGCCAGATAATTCAACACTACAACTTCTTCGAAAAAGAGAAGTGAATGAAAGGTTATGCATTGGAGAAGCGGGAGTCGACCTTGAACTTTTTGTTCATGCCCATGGACCTGATGTGGAACTTATCATTGAAGCTTCTTGAAAAACTTTTAATTAGTTGGATAATTCTTCCGGTGTCTTTGAATTGGATCCCTTGCAACTATGGTTTCGGCCATGTTGATATTCCTTGATTCCTTTTCTCGGACAAGTTAAAGTACTTGTCTTTTGCAGATCAATACCCTTGTCAACCCTCTATTTTGCTCTACCTCCGAGTGTCACCCTCTGGTATCTTGATAATATCATCGAACCATGTTTCTTATTATGAGCTTTCATCGAGTATTATTCCTCACCGTTTCCAATGTTTCCTGGTTCCGAGTTGTTAGTCACTCGAGGACACCGATAACTAAATCGGGTCCGCACCATGATTAAACAACTCTTAGTAATCTCCTTTACTCACGAGTTTGTACTCGAGCATGTCAATCCTAGCCTGATCGGCTATCAGCTTGTGCTAAAGTTTAAACTGTGCCACCCGGTCCTTATTCCCAGAGCACTGCTTTCGATGATGAGCTAAGCTTACGTCAATCTTCCTTGTCATATCATCTCGCATTGAACAACAAGTTTGATTTCAAGTTTGTGTCATACTCGTGGTTCCAATGACCTTGCGCTTCATCATTCCTTTGGCTTGATGTCATCGCCAATCGATTAAATCTTCATGAAATCTCTCGACACATGTGTCGTGATCATCATGAGCATTCTGAGGCCTTCCAAGATATCTATTGAATTCTTGATGAGAAATACCATGCTTTGCCCTCGATGATTTGTGTTATCATCGACTACTTTATTTCCTTCCATTCAACACAAACTTGTCCGTGTTTTGTGTTATACTTTGAGTTCCATGCTATCCAGCTTATGTTATGTTCTACCTTGGAGTATTACCATCCCTTATGTCAAGAATGTTGTTAGAATTTCACCACCTCTTAAGAATTCTTGATACAGGTGATACTTCTTGCCATATCCATTCATCCCTTGGTCCCCGTGTTGTTTCTAACCAGAAAACCGATAATTGAACTATGATGCGCCACTTCAAAAGTTCTAGCAACCTTATTGCTTTGAAGTTAATGGTTGATATTTCATTCTTAGACCATTGGTTATCAAATCACCATTCTAACATTAATCATGCTACCTCTGCCCATATTTCAGGCTCAACAACCAATGTTTAATTGTGTGTGTTTTCATTGAGCATACATCATTATATCATTTGATCTGAGTAATGTTATCTCCTTGTTCACATGATTGTGGAAATCCATCTTTTGGAAATCCCAATGAATTGTCGCTGAGTTCATCAGCTACCTCCTTATCCCTTCATTGGTTTAATGATGAGCTCTTGTTTCAGAACTCACTTTCATAGTACATTTCCCAAGAATCTTACAATGTCGTCTCGTCAATTTCCTGAGGTATCCCGACACCGATCAGATCTGATTCTCAGTCAAATATAATGGTTGGGACATATTTCCAAGAGTTCTAACATTTGTCCTTATATACCGGTAAGGTGATGTCATGCCTAGCACAACTAGCCGGAGTACCTATTGTTAGAGTTTCCATTTTAGCAAGGTTAACCATTCTTCCCTAAGGAAATTCTAAGACTTATTCTATAAGTTATTCCTGATGAATCCTTTGTATATCCAAATCCAACCTTTGCTTCAAGACCATGTCAATGCTATCTCGAAGCATGTCTGTGGTACTCCGATTTTCAACAAGAACATTTGAAGCCCAATGCTAAATGTTTCCTGCTCAATTATCCAAACACCGCTGTATGGGTAATGTCTTGAAAATTTCTCTCCCCGTACCTAAAGAGTTTTCTACATTATATCCTATCATGGATATCATGCTCTACTTGACCTTGGGAAGGATATATCCCTGCAATATGTGTTTAAACACATTTTCCTTTCCATTGTACTGTTTAATCTGATAATCATATCTTCCTTTCCATTGGTTGGTTTAACATTTCTTGTGATCTATAAGATCTAAGCAGTAATATTCTCCTGCTTATGTAAACATCTCTGACGGTGTCCTGAACTAGGGGGTACTCAACACGTCATCTCCTGATCTGTTAGATTGGGCCAAGGACCCCCATGGCCGTATACTCATGGGACAGTTCGGACAGCTGTCGCATATAAGGAAGATTCCACAAGACTTGGTGGTCAAGACAAGGACTCCTCCCCCACCGGCGTATTCGGCTAGGACTCTTGTTATCCTAGGCCTTTGGTGCATTATATAAACCGAGGCCAGGCTAGTCGATAGATAACATATACAACAATCATACCATAGACTAGCTTCTAGGGTTTGGCCTCTCAGATCTCGTGGTAGATCAACTCTTGTAATACTCATATCATCAAGAATAAATCAAGCAGGACGTAGGGTTTTACCTCCATCAAGAGGGCCCGAACCTGGGTAAAACATCATGTACCCTGCCTCCTGTTACCATCCGCCTTGGACGCACAGTTCGAGAGAACCTACCCGAGATCCGCCGGTTTTGACACCGACATTGGTGCTTTCATTGAGAGTTCCGATGTGTGTTCGGCAAAAGGTCGATGGCTCGCCTGCAGATCAACTGCAACTTCGGCATCTTGGTGACCAGCTCGACTGGTCACCTTGGTTCGACCAAGGACTGCGCCCTACCTCCGATCATCATGTTCAGATGAGGGTCTTCATCAACATCAACTCCGATCTCTATCAAGATCATGGAGGAATCATCCAGGGAGCCCGGGGCTCAACGTCAACATTGCCCTCGGACGACCGTGCTGTTTTTCTAGACAGCGAACTTGTGCCCGCCGCCACCGCCTCCTCAAGTGTCGTTTTAACGATTGCTTCGGTGGGCCTATGCGGGATTAAGTCTACAACAACCCTAGAAAATTTCGTCGAGTTCCGTTGGAGGAATCTCTGGCAATCCGCGATATACCGAAGCCGTGTCAAATCTGGACGAGTTTAGGGCATGGTGTCCAGCTTCTAGCTCGGACGTCCTTTGGAAGATCCAACCGTTGATCGGTTGCGTAATTCCTATATTTAGCACCTCTCCAAATTTCAGCTCGATCTGACTGTCCAAACTCTGGGACCCTTCCGATTATTGCGTCACTTTTCGGATCTGTTTCCTGCGCGAGAACGATTCCGACCCAAGCTCATCTTTTTTATGAACGGGATTTCAGACATCCTTTTTGAAGGAAGTTTTGTATTGGGTATTGTGTTTTGTTCCCAAACACATCCTGCTAATTTGGAAGTCTTTTCCAATAAGATCTTCACCATCGCGCTGCTGTCAAACCAGCCCGACAACGTTGCTCTACGGCTGCCAACCTGCGCTATACACGTTGTCACTATTGAGCCGAACTCAACTTCTTCGGATCATCATCTCAGCAAGACGAACAAGAGTTTGGCATCACGAAGGATAAATCATTACCAACATCGCCGCCCCACATATTACACGGAGCGGGCACACCGGCATCGCCGCACGGTCACTTCATCAAGCCAGCATTGACCACGTCACGACCGGCATCGGCAAGGCCACACTATTGCTTCTTCAAGCCGATGTCCACCACGCCGAACTAATTCGACTCATCGGCTGGCATCGAGGCTTCGACATCTTGGCTGGACCGGGGGCTTCGCCATCTCTTCATCAACCTACTCCAGAGATTTCAGCGTCACTATCCGACCAGCTTCGTCACGTTAGCTGGACCGAGGGCTTTGCCTCGGTAAGCCAACTTTTGCCAGCATCGCCATGCCGTCGCTTTATCGCCCATCTGACAATGAGTGTGTGGATCGAGTCCCAATTTTGGGAATCACCTTTCTTCGGATCGTTACAACAAATAAACTAGGTGCTATTAATCCTAGCATTTTTTGCTTGTTTGGGTTCATTCTTCCCAAGGAATTATTACTCTGGTTTGTCCATCATATGTACACAGGTCTATCAAATGGTGGCTGCATTAATGATAGTCGCATGGTGATTCGGTCAGTTTCCATACATAGTCCGACGAACGCCACATCCGGAACTTGGACCGACCTGAGAATTCAGACTTTGCCATGCCTTTACCGCATCACGCCGACGCCCTGCATCGGCATTGAATTCAACGCCATGCCATATATCTTTTATTATTCACTTTGCATAAATTATTTATTATGCAATGATTTTTATTACTTTTATTATTATTATCTCCGGTTTGCACTGTTTTTTGTGCACAGCAAAATGATTCGGGTTGGGCAGTATCGACAACTCGGCATACTGACATACCACGTCATCTCGGCTGGACGGGGGGCTTCGTCAACACTTCATTACCCCATGCCGGGGACTTCGGTATCACTCTGCCGGCCTGCATTGGCCGTGCTTTATCACCACTTCGGCGTGCCGAGCTCTTTGCTCCGCCAGCTCGGGACCGGCTTGGGGGATGGAACCTTGTCCCACATCAAGCTCGGACCGCGTCATCAATACCGAACACATTAACCAGCTAAGTTGCCTTCATGCTCCAAGTTTTAAATTTTTAACTTGTGTTCGGTTCGACCAAGCATTATACTTTTTTGGAAAAAAGTTGCTTGTAAAAAATGTCCTTGTCCAAACTTTGTTTGTGAGGACAAATTCAAATACCCCGTTCACTTGGGGGCTTCCTTCATTAAGCCTTTCCTCTTGCATATGATTATACTTGTACGGCTTCGTTCCTTGTTCATGTATTATGCCACAATATGCACCATATTGACTTTAGCGATTTGCAAGCTGGGTTGCCTGGCTCCTATGCTTACCCCTACATTCCCGATTGTTCAGCTAGGGAGTAAAGGGAGCACCTCCGCGATTTTCATGACCGGGTCATCCGAGCTCTGACCTTAGACTGGGTGAAGCCGAAAGCTAGCGTTGTTATATTTTTCAATCATGGTCGGCACACAACGGAACTCATGAGTACAAAAAATCTATTGCACAAGTCTCATAGTAACAATGAGCACCGAAGAAAGGTATCGGTGGGGGTACTATTTTCTTCGA
Source organism: Triticum aestivum (assembly GCF_018294505.1). NCBI lineage: Eukaryota > Viridiplantae > Streptophyta > Magnoliopsida > Poales > Poaceae > Triticum > Triticum aestivum. The sequence goes on from NC_057812.1 coordinate 200,993,169, forward strand.
AGATGCTTCTTACACTTCGTCGGTAATATAGCATAAGTTCCCTGAGCGCGCTTTGTCTGTTACAGCCTTATGGCCTGATTGCCTGGTTATCGGAAGCACCATCGATATTCTCGACAGGTAGAGTACATAACACTTTTCGGCCCTTGACCGAAGAAGGAGAAGCCGACGGTCGGTTAAGACGCATATAAAGTTCGGGTGAACACAGACATGATATAAGTACTTTGGTACATACAATCATTATACATTAAAGTCTTTTACCGAAGACACTTGGGGGCTCTTAAATTTATATGAGCCGTTTTATAATAGTAAGTGTTCTTCTTCTTAGCCGTTGCAAAGTTTTTACTATTATTATTCATCACTCCTTTTTTCGACACGAGTGTGTCGTCACAAGCCGGGGAGCCTAATTTCTCTCTCAAAGCCGCTAGACTTTAGTTTGCTAAACTGGCCTAATGAGAAGTACTCCGCCTTCGGGATAGGAGGTTGAAGCCGTAGGCTGACCCGCTTGAAGTCTTGAGAAAGGATGTGTCATGTTAAAGCACGACAGAAGCACTCTTTTTTAAGGCCAATTTTCGGATTGGCACCGAACACTTGATCTTGTTCGGACGTCAAGTTTTTACTGACGTTTTTTGGTTTTCCAAGCTTTTTGGCACTTTTAAACTATTTGTGTGTTTCCAGCACAAGTCTCACAGTGCAATGCCGGACACCTTTATAGATTCGGCGAAAACATTCTCGGATCTCACTATATATGCATTGGTTTCGAATTGTGTCTTCGGTCAATAGTTGGGTTGCCCGGCTCTTGCACTTGCCTCCTACGTTCCGCTTTGTTCGGCTAGGTGTGCAGAGGGAGAACCACTGCGATTGTGCTTCCAGCTCACATGGTTAAGAACCTCAGTGGAGAAAGCCGAAAACTGACTATTACAATAAGCGTAAACTGGTCAGCGATCCGATGATGGTGTTAAATGACAGGCCATTCATAACAATGGCCGAAGTGTTTACGGCTTGACCTCGACTGTCGCCGAAAACTACCGGGGGCTATTAACTGGCCTCCCAAACTAAATCCTCGATATTTTTCTCTTACATTAGAGCCGAGGTTTCATGATCATGCTTAGCATGACAACCCAAAGAAAGGAACCGATAGCGGGACTATTTTCTTTGGAAGACATTTCTTATGTTAAACAATAATATAACATGTCTCTCTGCGTACCTTTCTTTATAAAACCGTATGGCCAGATTGCCTTATTTGTCTTGCCCTCATAAAGGCTTTATAAAGTAGGACAGACACTCCTCGGCTACTGGCCGAGGAGGTGAAAGCCGATGGTCGGTCAACAAAGTTTTGTACAATGCAGATCTGAGCATTAATGACGTAAAGTACTTGGATACATAGAGTCATTACACATATTTTGTGATTTTACTATGGATATCGATCCTTAATTCGGCCACCCGTGCCCGCATTAAGACTCAGGGGCTATTGGGCTTCGGGCTTATTATTTACAAATATTAAAGGGGCACATCGATCCCCTGATTTGGTGTTGCCACCCGACCAGTGTCTCGGGGGCTACTGCATTGCCTATCCAATGCAGAAAATTTTAAGTGCAACACAGTTTCCGAGGAGATTATGATCCTCAGGTTGGTCGGCCGCACCCAACCTGAGTCTCGAGAACTGAGCATGCCGCTTTTTGTGTCCCGAAGTATTCTGCCGAGCTAGGACTTGATCCTCAGGCCGATTTTGCAAATCAACCTGAGTCTCAGCGGCTACTGGGATCAGCGGTCTTACGGCATCCTTCAGGTGTATCTCGGGTTTTAGACCGATACACACCTTGAGGGCTACTGGCTATATATCTCAGCAGAGAATAAATTGCACCAATAAAGAATGTTGACAAAAAATCGACCCACAGTCGGGGTGGTGCACCACCTCGGAAGCAGTCCGGCATAAAGCTCGGGCGCTAGTGGCTAGCTCCATAGAGGGCATTTCCGGCATTAAGCTCGGCTAAACTCCTTCAACTTTTTTGAACCAAGGTGATTTATGACAGTCCGGCGTTGGAGCTTGGACATAGTCCGGCGTTGGAGCTCGGATACAGTCCGGCGTTGGAGCTCGGATACATTCCGGCGTTGGAGCTCGGAAGCGGTCCAACGTTGGTGCTCGTCTGCAAAAGATACCTCGAATACAGTCCGGCGTTGGAGCTCGGACGCAAGAGGACACTGCCTCCCGGGAACAACTTCAAACCCGAGGTGTGGCATAAAAATAACAAGGCATTTATAAAGGCCGGAAACTTAAAAGGGCTCCTCGGATACCCGACGTATAAACTCGTTGAATGCATTTCGGCGATCCTCAAGATCGAAGATGAGAAGATTTGTTGAACCAGTTTTCAAGACCAACAACCGAAGATGAAGAACGGTTCGAAAGAATCGAGGAGCGTCCCTAACTTGAAGACCGGTTCAGGGGGCTACTGACGGTGTCCTGGACTAGGGGGTACTGAACACGTCATCTCCCGATTTGTTAGATTGGGCCGAGGACCCCCATGGCCGTATACTCATGGGCCAGTTCGGACAGCTGCCGCATACAAGGAAGATTCCACAAGACTTGGTGGTCAAGACAAGGACTCCTCCCCCACCGGCTTATTCGGCTAGGACTCTTGTTATCCTAGGCCTTTGATGCATTATATAAAGCAAGCAAGGCTAGTCGATAGATAACTTATACAACAATCATACCATAGGCTAGCTGCTAGGGTTTAGCCTCTCAGATCTCGTGGTAGATCAACTCTTGTAATACTCATATCATCAAGAATAAATCAAGGAGGATGTAGGGTTTTACCTCCATCAAGAGGGCCCGAACCTAGGTAAAACATCATGTCCCCTGCCTCTTGTTACCATCCGCCTTAGACGCACAGTTCGGGACCCCCTACCCGAGATCCGCTGGTTTTGACACGGACAATGTCGGTGTACAATCCTGTCAGCAAGACCCTGTTACTATTGTTAATGACATTCTGGTTGTCACCGATGGACGAGAACTTTGCCTATTGGTCCGCCTCGTTCAATGAGCAGGAAAATGGTTCTGTTCGTCCCTCGCCCTTGGTACCGACGTTGTTGCCGACATAACTGACACGCTACCCTCTGACATGCCTGGCTATCTTGACCATGCAAGATGTCACCGCTCCTCCTACTTTTAACCCACATGGTGGGCCCATAACCCATAGTTCCACAGGATCGAAACCCGACTCTCCTATACACCCCCTGTTCTTAAGGTTATTCCTCGCACGTGGCCTGTACATAATTCATGGGCCACCTTCCGAAAGATCACCAATTCTGGTATCAGACAAAATACTTATTCCCATTGCGATGAACCCTATCACGTTTTGTTTCAGGCTATGAACGATTGCCTATCCTCTCGAAACTTCTTATTGCACCGTCTTACTTGCTCTCGGTGTTTTCTTAAGTTCCAATTCGAGAGTTACTTTCTGCCACCTTCCCCGATGTTATCGACCAGATAGTCAACCTTGTGGAGGTCCACTCTCCTGGAATACCCACCCCTTTATTCTTTCGTAAGTACGATAGAGTTCCCGAAGAAAGGATGCCGACTTCATCATGATGACCTGAAATAGAGAAATGAAGACATCAATGTAATGGATCGACCTCTTCGAGAAGAGCAACCAGGACCGAGGACACTCGTCAAAATTTCGTAACCAAATCCATTCCCCTTTACATTCGCTCCTAAATCTCGGGACGAGATTTCTTGTAGTGGAGGAGATTTGTGACGCCCGGATAATTAGGCTACAGTAATCCCGCGTTAATGATGCCTCATCACCTCGGTTACTCCTGATAATCTCGCGTTAGTTTGAAACGGTTTCAAATACAAAATTTGAATTAAAGTTAAAACAATTAAAGTTTTCAAAAGTCAAAACTAAAATGTTCGATGTGTTGAAAATAATCCCTAACTATTTGTCATGTAGAAACCATGTTTTTATATAAGGTCTAAATATTTAAAATGAGCAAAAAACAGAAAAGAAAAATAAATAAAAAGAAAAAGAAAAAAGAAGATGGAGGAAACCCCCCTGCTGGGCCATGGCCCAACTGGCCACCGGGCCAACCAGGCCGGCCTAGCCGCGCCCCACCCCACTCTCCATAACCTCCCCCACTCTGGTCAAACCCTAGCGCACCCCACCCCACTTTCCCCACTCCTCCCTCTGGTTCCCCCCGATCCCAATCGCATCGGGCGCTCGAAGGCGTCCCTCACCGCGCCGATCGCGTCGCCATTGCCCCTGGACATCAACGACCGTCCCGACGCCGCTGGACAGCGCCGTCACCCGGAGCTCCACGGGCCTCGCCGGAGCCACCCCATCGCCCCCGACCTCGTCGACGGCCACCTCACCGGACTGCCCCTCGACGCCATCGTCTCCGTCCTCCTCCTCATGCCCCGCTGCCCCGAACCCTACACTCCCCGTGAGCGCACTCCCCCTTCCTTCTCTCTGCTCATTGTACGCCGCCGTCCATGCAGCGCCCCCTGGCCGCGCACCGGTGCCCTTCGACTGCGCTCACCACGAGCCCCCGCGTGCGCCCGCATGCGTCGCGCTCACCTGTTGCTCTGCTACCACTACGAACTGTTGCAGCTGCCGCTGCCACTCGCCAGTGCTTGCCCTGCAGCCCCGCCACGCCTCCCTGCTCCGCCGCTCGCCCCACTTGCTCCGCCACGCTGCTGCTGCCCCGCCGTGCGCGCGCGCACGACACCGCCCCTGCCTATGGCTGCTACTGCCACCCCCTGCATCGACGACCGTCGCCCGGATCCCTTTGATCCGCCCCAGCATCCACTCGCCGCGCCGCTCTCTGCTTGCGCCGTCCGCCGCCCCCACCGCGGCTGCGCTCTGCCTCGTTGGCGTCGCGCCGCTGGCCGTGCCTGAGGCCAGCTCCCGGGTTCCCCCAATCGGGCGCCCACCGCCCGTTGCCCGTCTCCGCTCGTAGCGCCCGCCCGTTAAGCCCCTCTGGGCCACAGACAAGTGGGGCACAGCCCCCAAAACGTTTTTTATAAAATAAAAGAAAATGAATTAATAATAATTAATAATAATTAATGAATTAATTAATGAATTAATTAAGGTAATTAATCATGTTTAACTTAATCTAATTAATTAGTTAATTTAATTAAATAGTAATTAATTAGCTAAACCCTAATTAAACTAAGCAGTGTATGACATACGGGACCCACACGTAGTTGACCCAGTCAACTGCACAGTTGACTGCTGACGTCAGCATGATGTCATGCTGACGTCATCATTTACTATTCTAGATAATGTTGATTTAAATAATTAAATAAATCCTAAAAATGATTTAAATTTTTTAAAATTAATATAAAATAATCCGTAGCTTGGATGGAAAAACTTTGTACATGAAAGTTGCTCAGAACGACGAGACGAATCCGTATCCGCAGCCCGTTCGTCCGCCACGCATCCCTAGCATAGAGAACACGCAACTTCCCCCCTCCGGTTCATCTGTCCGAAAACGCGAAACACCGGGGATACTTTCCTGGATGTTTCCCCCCTTCACCGGTACCACCTCTTACCGTGTTAGGGCACCCCTAGCACCGCTACTTGTCATGTCATGCATCGCTATGCATCTGTTTGCTTAATATTTATTGTTTCCTCCCCCCTCTTCTCTCGCTAGACACCGAGACCAACGCCGCTGCAACCCAGTACGACTACGGTGTTGACGACCCCTCTCTCTTGCCAGAGCAACCAGGCAAGCCCCCCCCCCCTTTGATCAACCCGATATCGCCTATTCTTCTCTCTACAGCTTTCATTAGAGTAGTGTAGCATGTTACTGCTTTCCGTTAATCCTATCCTGATGCATAGCCTGTCATTGTTGCTACAATTATTGACACTTTACCTGCAATCCTACATGATTAGTATAGGTTGCTAGTACTTCATCAGTGGCCCTACATTCTAGGCCGTCTGCCATGCTATACTATCGGGCCGTGATCACTCGGGAGGTGATCACGGGTATATACATACATATATACATACTATAATTGTTATGACTAAAGTCGGGTCGGCTCGTTGAGTACCCGCAAGTGATTCCGATGAGGGGGCTGAAAGGACAGGTGGCTCCATCCCGGTAGAGGTGGGCCTAGGTTCCCGACGGTCCCCAACTGTTACTTTGAGGCGGAGCGACAGGCAAGGCGGAGACTACCTAGGAGAGAGGTGGGTGTCGGTGTCAAAACCGGCGGATCTCGGGTAGGGGGTCCCGAACTGTGCGTCTAGGCCGGATGGTAACAGGAGGCAGGGAACACGATGTTTTACCCAGGTTCGGGCCCTCTTGATGGAGGTAAAACCCTACGTCCTGCTTGATTAATATTGATGATATGGGTAGTACAAGAGTAGATCTACCACGAGATCAAGGAGGCTAAACCCTAGAAGCTAGCCTATGGTATGATAGTTGTATATGGAGTTGATTGCCTACGGACTACAACCCTCTAGTTTATATAGACACCGGATAGGGTTAGGGTTACATAGAGTCGGTTACAATGGTAGGAGATCTTGAATATCCGCATCGCCAAGCTTGCCCTCCGCGCCAAGGAAAGTCCCATCCGGACACGGGACGAATTGTCTTCGGCATTGCAAGGCGGGTTCCTCCTCCAAGTCCTTCATAGAAGATTGTGAACACCAAGAGTAGTGTCCGGCTCTGCAAAATAAGCTTCCACATATTGCCATAGAGAGAATGATATAAACACAAATCAAATCTGCCGACGTATTCCGCAGTGCGTCATCACACTACGGCCAAGTCCTGTACTCGAATTGTTTTTACTTTTCCACCTCAGCATGTTTTGCGAGGCGGTTTCCTTGGCACGTCTTGTCAAAGCAGAGATCGTGTACCCTATTTATGGGATTCTCCTCAATACGGACGTGGGTAACCCAACCGCGCCATTTATCATGGCGCTTGGGAGGCAAGCGAGTTTTACTAGGCTGGTGGGGACGCATAGTCGCATCCGCCCATATAAGGGGATAAGGATCCACCTTTTACTTATGCCTTCTTCCTCCTTTGCCTATCCATCTTCCGCACACCCGAGCTCCAGCGCCCAAGCCCGCACTTCCTACCTCAACCTTCTCCAACAATGTCCGGAGCAGGAGGCAAGTGGATGGCCTCCTCCATCACGGAGGGCCATGTCAAAAAGCTAAGGAAGGCCGGATACTTGTCCAAAGACATCGCGCACCGGCTTCCCGAGGAGGGGCATCTTCTCCCCACCCCAAGGCCCCATGAGAGGGTAGTATTTCTTCCCCACTTCTTCCGCGGACTGGGTTTTCCTCTCCACCCATTTGTCCGTGGGCTCATGTTCTACTATGGCCTAGATTTCCACGATCTGGCCCCAAACTTCATCCTTAATATCTCGGCGTTTATCATCGTGTGCGAGGCTTTCCTCTGCATCCGCCCCCATTTCGGCCTCTGGCTCAAGACCTTCAACGTCAAGCCAAACGTGGTGCGCGGCAACCAGGCGGAGTGCGGAGGGGCCATGGCGGGCAAAAATAGCCAACGTCCTATGGCTCGAGGGCTCCTTTGTGGAGACCTTGAAGGGGTGGCAGTCAGGATGGTTTTACATCACTGAGCCATGCAGTCTGAAGTGGATCGCAGCCCCTGAATTCCGATCCGGACCCCCTACGCGGCTCACGTCCTGGAAGGAGACGGGCTTGTCGTGGGGCGACGAAGAAGAGGTGACCGGACTACAAAAATGCATCCAGTCCCTGGTGAACAAGCAGCTTAAGCTTGTCAACGTAGTCCAGGTCATGCTCGTCCGCCGGATCCTTCCGTGTCAAGAACGGGAATTCAATTTGTGGGAGTTCAACCCGGCGCAGCACCAAACTCTGAGCAGGCTCTTCGACACAACGTACGTAGATGCCTGGAAGGGGCTAACCAAAGGCGCCGAGGCTCCCGCATCCGCCTCCGAAGACCGCGGATTCAGCTCGCAGCGTCCTGCTGGCGAGGTAAGATATTTTCATCTTTTACAGGATGTTATGTTTTTTCATAGTTTAACTCTATGCGGGATCTAAACTCCCTCACCTTTGACAGGATTGGCGGGCGAAGTCCAGACTGATTAACTGTCTGTCTCCCTTGCCCGAAGACCCAGCACCTGCTCTCCTAGTGAAGCTGCTGGTTCCGGCACCTTATGTGGTGCCGGAGAAGAAGGCCAAGAAGAAGAAGGCCACGGGGACTCGAAAGAATTCCCGGCATATGGTGGTGTCGGACTCGTCGTCCAACGAGTCCGAGACGCACTCCTCCCGTGAAGACGAGGAGGAGGAAGAAGAAACCTCTCCCCCTCCAGCGGGGGGAGGAAAGAAGAGGAAGGCCGCACCAGCAGGGGAGGCCGAAGGGTCCAAGAAGAGGAAAACCCATCCGCCGGACTACGCCCCCGACGCCGACGAGGACGAAGAGGAGTGGCCGGACAGGGCCAGGCGTCCGGTGAAATCGTAAGTGTTCGGATACCAGAGTAACTCATGATATTCCTTTTGTTGCACAGCTTTCCCTAATGTCGAATATAATCATGCAGCCCGCCCCGGGCCGAATTCGACGAATCGTCGGGCGGCTCCCTGGACTCATCGAACGTGAACTCAGTTCCGCCCGCTGTCTCCCCCCGCACTACAGACAACGCCGAAGTGGCGTCGCGACAAGCTCCAGGGCAGGAGGAGGTGGTCCTGGAGGAGCCGCAAGGCAACCTCCCGAACTCCATGAGTGAAGGGGATAAGGCCCCCCAGGGCTCCAAGTCCGGCTTTGTGCCGGACACCGCACCGGAATCTTCCACAGTTCCGGACCGCGGTAGGCGAACTCCTTCCAAGAGGAGCAAGCCTTCTGAGCCGGCGGCCTCCGTCCAACCGGAGGTACTGGACAATCTGTTGGAGGTGCTTGATGGCGCCTCCATCGACGAGGGGCACCGTACTATTATGAGTACGGTGATCCAGATGGTTCGGTCCGCCAAGAGCGGACTGACTGAAGCTTGCGCTAGCCTTCTAACAGGCTTCGAGGTAAGTAAAAATATTACCGCATAGACATTAGCCCCTGATGCTCTATTTGGCATTCGGAAAGAAAAGCCGAATAGAGGATCTATTAAATATCGCAGGAGTCTAACAAAAAAGAGTCAATATGCGTATGCAGGCTTCGCTGCTATCCAACGCCGCACTGACTATGGAGGTGGGTGTCCTGAAGCAGGACCTCGAGCGGACCGAGCGAGAGCTCGGCCTTGCCAAGCGACGGCTCGAGGATAGAGAACGTAAGAAATACCTTACAGAAAAAGTGCCTATAAAAAGGCGTGATTGCAAAAAAATAACAGGATTGTACTGGTTATTGTAGGGGCCACGACTGAGGTGGCGACCCTTAAGCAGGCGCTGTGTGAGGCCGAAAAGAAAACGGCCGCGGAGTGCACCGAGCGAGACAGACTTGGGGCTCAGGTCGGCGAGGTGCAGCAAGAGCTTCAGGCTCTCATGAAAAAACATGAGAGTTTGGAGCTTGAGTCAAAGGCGCAAGCATCCGAGCTCGCGAAGGCCCTTGAGACTGCCAAGTCTGCCAAGGCCGAAGCCCAAAAGGCCCTCCAAGAGTTGGAGGAGATGAGGAAGATAGCAGCGGGTAAGGCATTCTTCATGCAAAGCTGAAATATAAAAGTAAACTACTTGTTACTTACCCAAATCCAGAGCTCTCCAGGGGCATTCGCAGATCTTCCCCGTAGTGTATCCGCCACCGCCGCATTCTACCGAGCTGAAGAGGGCAGCTCGACGGAGAAGGTGTTCTGGTCTCAGTATTCTAGGGCCGGACACCCTGTGCCTTTGAGCGACCAGCTGAAACAGCTGGTCGAGCTGCACAAGGCGGCTGAACAGGCCATGAAGGGCTTCACAGTTCAGCTGTGGCCCGGAGAGGCCCTGCCTAGGAGCTATTTCGGGCTGGTGCGGCGGCTGGTGGATGCCTGTCCGAGGCTCAAGGTCATCAAGCGCTCCGTCTGCATCGAAGGTGCTCGTCGGGCCCTTGCCCGTGCAAAGGTGCACTGGGGTAAGCTGGACGGTGAGAAGCTTGTGAAGGACGGGCCGCCGCCGGGGAAGGAGCATCGCAAGCCCAAGAACTACTACAAGGATGTTCTTGCAGGTGCCCGCCTTGTGGCGGATGAATATACCAAGGATGTGATATTTGAATGAACTCGCTCGTGTTTATCCTGTGCACTGAAAACTTGTTCATATGCACTAAGCAATGCTTATTGAATTTAAAATATTACTTTCTTTGCGGTCGTTTATCAAAAAATTGAGAGATGGCCAGTCGTCGGCTTCTGCCCCCATGCCACTAGTGCTGGGGTGTTCGGGATAAACCTGAGCGCTCTTTTTCCCATAGTTGGGTCCTTCAAGGGAGGCGCTCAGCACAACGAACCAGGCAATCGGACTATAATGCTTGAACACTCTCACTTAGCCATAGAACTCTATAATTTTTTAAATTTTGACGAAGCCCCTAGTTCGGAAGACCGAGTTCAGGGCGCTATCCACGCCTTGGCCGGACAAAGCCAGCTCCTCGCTCGAAGCGGCATAAGTCTTTAGGGACTCGAAAAACCTCTCGAACAGCGACTGGTCTCTCGCCTCATCATGACAGTCAGTTTTAGCTTTCTCCACTGAGGTGCTTAACCCAGCTGAACCGGGGCACAATCGCAGTGGTTCTCCTAGTGCTACCTTAGCCGATATAGCGGAACGTAAGGCACCAAAACATAGGAGCCGGGCAAACCCAACTATTGACCCAAATCATGATTCGGAGACGATGCATATAGTGCTATAAGTTCGGGGTGCCGCACTTGTGAAAGTGTACGGACTTCTCAGACCATAATGAGGGGTACTGAAGCCCCTGGCGTGTTTACCGTACCACGGTGGACGGGTGCAATCATGTCATAAACATATATGTGAAAAGAGGATAATGCAAAAAATTGACAAAAAGCTATGCATTGTTTATAGAGAGGCTATTTATCAAAGCCGAACGATGCAAATAGTGCGGTAAGCAAAAGATATTGGACTATTTAGTATGTCCTGACCAGGGGCAGGCCGCTGAATTGTATTTAAAATAGGTATACTGCTCGTAACAGAGACCACCTGGGAGTTCCATAATGCGGCATGGCTTGTCTGCCTCCCTGGATCTTGCATCGTTTGTGCGGCAGTCGAATTGCCGAACAGGTCGTCCGAAGTATGGAGTCCTGAAAGTAAGAAAGAATCCGGCAGCCCCTAGTATGTTTTAAGCCGTATTTTGGGTGTGCCGTTATTGTGCCCCCTTCCCCTGTGCCCATGGTATTCCAAGGGCGTAGTTATGTACGCGAGGTACTGGTTTCGCTATGTCGCGAAAGCTGGGGTTAGGGCCGCATTGCTACGCTTGCTCAGAGTGTGCCAGGCGGTCCTGCTGTGGGTTACTCCGGGCGCGCTTGGCAGTGTCTGGCTTTTTAATGGCCGGACTGGAGAATTGCCTGAGAAGGCTACTTTGTACCTCCGCCGCGAGAGCCGCCGCATGCTCCTCCGTACGGAGGGAGCGTTCGGTGTTTCCGTTGACCGTAATTACTCCTCAAGGGCCTGGCATCTTGAGCTTGAGATATGCGTAGTGCGGCACCGCATTGAACTTTGCGAATGCGGTTCGTCCGAGCAGGGCGTGATAGCCACTGCGAAACGGGACTATATCGAAGATTAACTCTTCGCTTCGGAAATTGTCCGGGGATCCGAAGACCACGTCAAGTGTTACTGAGCCTGTACAGTTGGCTTCTACACCTGGTATAACGCCTTTAAAGGTCGTTCTTGTGGGCTTAATCCTTGAGGGATCTATGCCCATTTTCCGCACTATATCCTGATAAAGCAGGTTCAGGCTACTGCCGCCGTCCATGAGGACTCTTGTGAGATGAAATCCGTCGATGATTGGGTCGAGAACCAATGCGGCGAAGCCGCCATGACAGCTGCTAGTGGGATGGTCCCTTCGATCAAAAGTGATCGGGCAGGAGGACCATGGGTTGAACTTTGGGGCGACTGGCTCCATCGCATATACGTTCCGTAGCGCATGCTTCCGTTCCCTCTTTTGAATGTGGGTTGCGTATATCATGTTCACCGTCCGCACTTGTGGGGGAAAGCCCTTCTGTCCATTGTTGTTCGGCGGCTTGGGCTCCTCGTCGTCGCTGTGTAGCCCCTTGTCTCTGTTTTCGGCCCTTAACTTGCCTGCCTACTTGAACACCCAACAATCCCTGTTAGTGTGATTGGCTGGCCTTTCGGGGGTGCCATGTATCTGGCACAAGCGATCGAGTATTCGGTCCAAACTGGACGGGCCCTGAGTATTCTTTTTGAATGGCTTTTTCTGCTGACCGGATTTATAGCCTTTGAATCCGGCATTGTCTGTCGTGTCTTCATTGTTGTCGCCGTTAACGCGGCGTTTTTGCTTATTCCGACGTGTCCTGCCACTTTTGTCCTTGGTATCCGAATTACCAGGGTTCTTTGATAAGTTGTTACTGCGAGCTAGCCAGCTGTCTTCTCCCGCGCAAAAGCGGGTGGTTTTTCTTTGTTAGGAATCGTGTCCAGAATTGTCTGGCCGATTCCTGTGGCTGCTGAATTATGTGGCTTAAGTCGTCGGCATCCGGCGGTAGCACGTAAGTGCCCTGGAAGTTGTCGAGGAATGCAGCTTCCAGGTCCTCCCAAGAACCGATTGAGTCTGCTGGCAAGCTGTTAAGCCAATGCCGGGCCGGTCCTTTAAGTTTGAGTGGGAGATATTTGATGGCATGTGGATCATCGCCGCGTGCCATGTGGATGTGAAGGAGATAATCCTCGATCCGTACTGCCGGATCTGTTGTGCCATCGTATGATTTGATGTTTACGGGTTTGAAACCCTCTGGGATTTTATGATCCATTACTTCATTCGTGAAGCATAGCGGGTGTGCGGCGCCTCTGTACTGGGCTATATCACGACGCAGCTCGGAAGAGCTATGTCTGTTGTGTTTGGCCCGGCCGGATTTGTTGTATCCGGCGTGAAGATCATTGTCACATGCCGTAGGGCGCCTGTGCGATCCGTAGATCGATCTTGTTTGTCTTGCCTTATCCTCCAGTATGTTTCGCAGGTCGGGCGCATTTTCCCGTGCCTTAGTTGAGCGGCGTCGGGGCATGGCTTGGGTGGAGGGCCGAGAGGCCTCTCTGTCGCGGCCGCGAGGTGGCCGGTCTGCCATGTCATGCGCTGGTGATGTAGGTGCTTCCTCCTCTAATCGGGGTAGTGGCCTGTGCTTCGGTAACTCTTGGAGGGGCGTTCGAGTTCATACTCTTCGGCCGCAAGGACTTCAGTCCATCTGTCAGCTAGCAAATCTTGGGCAGCTCTAAGCTGTTGCTGCTTTTTCTTGAGGCTGCTTGCCGTGGCTAAAAGCCTGCGTTTAAAACGCTCTTGCCGCCGCGGGGTCTGATGGTATGACGAATTCGTCGTCATCGAGGCTTGCCTTGTCTTCGGTGGGAGGCGTATAGTTATCATCCTCGACCTCTCGGTCTGCCGCTCTCTCATGAGGGTTGGCTTCTCCATCTTCCTGTGCCGAATCTTGCTGAGGTGGGTGTTCTTCGGCGCTATCCGGGGTAGTATTATCTCCCGTGCCGGAATCACCGTTTTTGTTTTGGCGGGATTTAGAGCGGCGCCGCTGACGCCGGCGCTTTGGCTGTTTCTTGGGGGCGTCATCCCCCACTGTTCCATCGCCATCTCCATCTTTTGGAGTATCCACCATATATATGTCATATGACGAGGTGGCCTTCCAGCGCCCTACAGGTGCTGGTTCCTGTTCGTCTCCTACATTGTCGTCCATGCCGTCGATGTCTTCGGAGCTGAAGTCAAGCATGTCGGTTAGATTGTCGACAGTGGCTACAAAGTGGGTGGTGGGTGAGCTTTGAATTTCCTCATCATCCGTATCCCACCCTCGCTGACCATAGTCCGGCCAGGGCTCTCCTGATAAAGAGAGAGACTTAAGAGAATTCAGGATGTCGCCAAAAGGCGAATGCTGAAAGATGTCTGCGGCGGTGAACTCCATTATCGGCGCCCAATCGGATTCGATTGGCTGGGGCGCGGGGGGTTCGGAGTCTGGGGAGGAATCCGGATCCTCGGAGTCACAGGTCATGCAGAGTGCGAGGCTAGCGTTCGGCTCGATCGCTTTTGGGATCGCAGCCCCCGAGGTGACGTCCAACCGCTCATCCTCGATTGGCGCAATAGGCTCCGAGTTAGGGGTCGGAACCAATGCGTGTGCGGCCTCCAGGACACTGTCCGGGGGCAGAGCTAGATCATGCCCCTCGAGATAGTGCGGTGCGCTTGGTCGTGGCTCGAGCCTGTCGAAGATCAAGTCTCCGCGAATGTCAGCCGTGTAGTTTAAGCTTCCAAACCTGACTTGATGGTCAGGGGCGTAGCTTTCGATCTGCTCCAGGTGGCCAAGCAAATTGGCCCGCAGAGCGAAGCCGCCGAAAACGAAGATCTGTCCGGGGAGAAAAGTCTCACCCTGGACCGTATCATTGTTGATGATCAAAGTAGCCATTGGGCCTAAAGGCGACGACGCAGAGGAACTCTCAATGAAAGCACCAATGTCGGTGTTAAAACCGGCGGATGTCGGGTAGGGGGTCCCGAACTGTGCGTCTAGGCCGGATGGTAACAGGAGGCAGGGAACACGATGTTTTACCCAGGTTCGGGACCTCTTGATGGAGGTAAAACCCTACGTCCTGCTTGATTAATATTGATGATATGGGTAGTACAAGAGTAGATCTACCACGAGATCAAGGAGGCTAAACCCTAGAAGCTAGCATATGGTATGATAGTTGTATATGGAGTTGATTGCCTACGGACTACAACCCTCCGGTTTATATAGACACCGGATAGGGTTAGGGTTACATAGAGTCGGTTACAATGGTAGGAGATCTTGAATATGCGCATCGCCAAGCTTGCCCTCCACGCCAAGGAAAGTCCCATCCAGACATGGTACGAAGTCTTCAATCTTGTATCTTCATAGTCCAGGAGTCTGGCTGAAGGTATAGTCCGGCTACCCGAACACCCCCTAATCCAGGACTCCCTCAGTGGGCCTGGCCCTGGTCGGTGTTCGCGGTTACTTCAAAATAACACACTTAACGAGATCTGGGTATTTGATCAGAGTCTGCCTACTGGCCTATACGCACTAACCAACTACGCGGGAACAGTTATGGGCACTCGATGTCGTGGTATCAGCTGAAGCCTTCGTGATGTCTGCGACTGAGCAGCGCGCGCCGGCTTGGACTGGAATGCCCGCTCTTGTATAAGGAGGCTAGGTTTGCTCATCGGCCGCGTACGCAATGTGCAGCTGTGCAATGGGCGATGGGCCCAGACCCCTGTGCCATAGGATTTAGACCAGCAAGCTGACCTCTCTGTTGTGCCTAGGTGGGGCTGTGATGTGTTGATCTTCCGAAGCTGGGCGTGACCTAGGAAAGTGTGTCCGGCCAAAGGGGATCGAGCATGTTGGGAAATGTGGTGCACCCCTGCAGGGAAGTTAATCTATTCGAATAGCTGTGATCTTCGGTAACAGGACGACTTGGAGTTGTACCTTGACCTTATGACAACTAGAACCGGTTACTTAATAAAACACACCCTTCCAAGTGCCAGATACAACCGGTGATCGCTCTCTCACAGGGCGACGAGGGGAGGATCGTTGTTTAGGATTATGCTATGCGGTGCTACTTGGTGAACTTACCATCTACTATCTTCTTCTGCTGCAAGATGGAGGTTACCAGAAGCGTAGTCTTTGAAAGGACTAGCTATCCCCCACATATTCCGGCATTCTGCAATTCAGTCCACATATGCTACCCCTTTTCCATTTGATACCAATCCATGCATATGTAGTGTAGCTCCTTGCTTGCGAGTACTTTGGATGAGTACTCACGGTTGCCTTGTTCCCGTTTCCCCCCTTCCTTACCCGATTGCTGCGACCAGACGATGGAGTCCAGGAGCTAGATGACACCGTCGACGACGACTCCTACTACACTGGAGGGCCCTACTACTACGTGCAGGCCACTGACGACGACCGGGAGTAGTTTAGGAGGATCCCAGGCAGGAGGCATGCGCCTCTTTCGATCTGTATCCCAGTTTGTGCTAGCCTTCTTAAGGCAGACTTGTTTAACTTATGTCTGTAGTCAGATATTGTTGCTTCCACTGACTCGTCTATGATCAAGCTCTTGTATTCGAGCCTTCGAGGCCCCTGGCTTGTAATATGATTCTTGTATGACTTATTTTATTTGTAGAGTTGTGTTGTGATATCTTCCCGTGAGTCCCTGATCTTGATCATACATGTTTAGGTGTATGATTACTTGATTAGTGTATGATTGAATCGGGGGCGTCATATCTATGTGCTTCACTTATATCTTTTGAGTTATATAGTTTTGCTCTAGTGCTTCACTTATATCTTTTAGGGCATGGTGGTGGATCTGTTTAATAGAAACTATTGTTCTCTCATGCTTCACTTAGATTATTTTGAGAGTCCTACAAAACAGCATGGTAATTTGCTTTAATTATATTAGGCATTCAAGATTAGTAAAAAAGTTTTCTTATGAGTGTGTTGAATACTATGAGAAGTTTGATACTTGAGAATTGTTTCGAGATATGGATATGGTGATATTAGAGTCGTGCTAGTTGAGTAGTTGTGAATTTGAGAAATACTTGTGTTAAAGTTTGTGATTCCCGTAGCATGCACGTATGGTGAACAGTTATGTGATGAAGTCGGAGCATGAATTATTTATTGATTGTCTTCTTTATGAGTGGCCGTCGGGGATGAGCGATGGTCTTTTCCTACCAATCTATCCCCCTAGGAGCAAGCGCGTAATACTTTGCTTCGATAACTAATAGATTTTTGCAATAAGTATGTGAGTTCTTTATGACTAATGTTGAGTCCATGGATTATACGCACTTTCTTCCTTCCACCATTGCTAGCCTCTCTAATACCGCGCACCTTTCATCGGTATTATACACCCACCATATACCTTCCTCAAACAGCCACCATACCTACCTATAATGGCATTTCCATAGCCATTCCGAGATATATTGCCATGCAACTTTCCACTATTCCATTTACTATGACACGCTTCATCATTGTCATATTGCTTTGCATGATCATGTAGTTGACATTGTATTTGTGGCAAAGCCACCATTCATAATTCTTTCATACATGTCACTCTTGATTCATTGCACATCCCCGTACACCGCCGGAGGCATTCACATAGAGTCATATTTTGTTCTAAGTATTGAGTTGTAATTGTTGAGTTGTAAGTAAATAAAGCGTGATGATCATCATTATTAGAGCATTGTCCCAAGTGAGGAAAGGATGATGGAGACTATGATTCCCCCACAAGTCGGGATGAGACTACGGACTAAAAAAAGGCCATAAAAAAGAGAAAAGGCCCAAATAAAAAAGTGAGAGAAAAAGAGAGAAGGGACAATGCTACTATCCTTTTACCACACTTGTGCTTCAAAGTAGCACCATGATCTTCATGATAGAGAGTCTCCTATGTTATCACTTTCATACTAGTGGGAATTTTTCATTATAGAACTTGGCTTGTATATTCCAATGATGGGCTTCCTCAAAATGCCCTAGGTCTTCGTGACCAAGCGAGTTGGATGCACACCCGCTTAGGTCCTTTTGTTGAGCTTTCATACACTTATAGCTCTAGTGCATACGTTGCATGGCAATCCCTACTCACTCACATTGATATCTATTCATGGGCATCTCCATAGCCCGTTGATACGCCTAGTTGATGTGAGACTATCTTCTCCCTTTTTGTCTTCTCCACAACCACCATTCTATTCCACATATAGTGCTATGTCCATGACTCACGCTCATGTATTGAGTGAAGATTGAAAAAGTTTGAGAACACCAAAAGTATGAAACAATTGCTTGGCTTGTCATCGGGGTTGTGCATGATTTAAATACTTTGTGTGGTGAAGATAGAGCATAGCCAGACTATATGATTTTGTAGGGATAACTTTCTTTGACCATGTTATTTTGAAGAAACATAATTGCTTAGTTAGTATGCTTGAAGTATTATTATTTCTATGTCAATATTGAACTTTTGTCTTGAATCTTTTGGATCTGAATATTCTACAATTAAAATAATTACATTGAAATTATGCCAAGTAGCATTCCACATCAAAAAATTTGTTTTTATCATTTACCTACTCGAGGACGAGCATGAATTAAGCTTGGGGATGCTTGATACATCTCCAACGTATCTATAATTTTTGATTGTTCCATGCTATATTATATCCTGTTTTGGACATTGTTGGGATTTATTATACACTTTTATATTATTTTTGGGACTAACCTATTAACCGGAGGCCCAGCCCAGAATTGCTGTTTTTTTGCCTATTTTAGAGTTTCGCAGAAAAAGAATATCAAATGGAGTCCAAACAGAATGAAACCTTCGGGAACATGATTTTCGCAACGAACATGACCCAGAGGACTTGAGCCCTACATCCAGCAATCAACCAAGAAGGCACGAGGTAGGGGGGCACGCCTACCCTCCTCCACCCTCGTGGGGCCCACGTTGCTCCACCGACGTACTTCTTCCTCCTATATATACCTACATACCCCAAACTACCAGATACGGAGCCAAAACCTTAATTCCACCGTCGTAACTTTCTCTATCCACGAGATCCCATCTTGGGGCCTTTTCCGGACCTCCGCCGGAGGGGGCATCGATCATGGAGGGCTTCTACATCAACACCATAGCCTCTCCGATGAAGTGTGAGTAGTTTACTTCAGACCTTCGGGTCCATAGTTATTAGCTAGATGGCTTCTTCTCTCTTTTTGGATCTCAATACAAAGTTCTCCCCCTCTCTTGTGGAGATCTATTTGATGTAATCTTCTTTTGCAGTGTGTTTGTTGAGACCGATGAATTGTGGGTTTATGGTCAAGTTTATCTATGAACAATATTTGAATCTTCTCTGAATTCTTTTACGTATGATTGGTTATCTTTGCAAGTCTCTTTGAATTATCAGTTTGGTTTGGCCTACTAGATTGATCTTTCTTGCAATGGGAGAAGTGCTTAGCTTTGGGTTCAATCTTGAAGTGTCCTTTCCTAGTGACAGTAGGGGCAGTAAGGCACGTATTGTATTGTCGCCATCGAGGATAACAAGATGGGGTTTATATCATATTGCATGAGTTTATCCCTCTACATCATTCATCTTGCTTAAAGCGTTACTCTGTTCTCTTGAACTTAATACTCTAGATGCATGCTGGATAGCGGTCGATGTGTGGAGTAATAGTAGTAGATGCAGGCGGGAGTCGGTCTACTTGTCTCGGACGTGATGCCTATATACATGATCATACCTAGATATTCTCATAACTATGCTCAATTCTGTCAATTGCTCAGCAGTAATTTGTTTACCCGCCGTAATACTTATGCTCTCGAGATAATCCACTAATGAAACCTATGGCCCCCGGGTCTATTTTCCATTATATTAATCTTCCTTCTACAAGCTATTTCCTTTTCGGTTTACTTTGCTTTCTTTACTTTGCATCTTTATCATAATAATACCAAAAATATTATCTTATCATATCTATCAGATCTCACTTTCGTAAGTGACCGTGAAGGGATTGACAACCCCTTTATTGCATTGGTTGTGAGGAATTATTTGTTTGTGTAGGTGCGAGGGACTCGCGCGTGGCCTCCTACTAGATTGATACCTTGGTTCTCAAAAACTGAGGGAAATACTTACGCTACTTTGCTGCATCACCCTTTCCTCTTCAATGGAAAACCAACGCAGTGCTCAAGAGGTAGCTGCGGGGTATTTAGCCAAGGAAATCACCCACCAGCTCCCTGCTATAAAGCAGATCATTCCCGCACCAGAGCCCAATGAGAGGGTAGTATTCATCCCCGACTTCCTTCGCGGGCTAGGGTTTCCTCCCCACCCTTTCGTCCGCGGACTCATGTTCTATTACGGGCTAGATTTCCATGATCCATCCCCAAATTCATTCCTCAACATCTCGGCATTCATTCTCGTGTGCGAGGCATTCCTCCGCATCCCCCCCAGTTTGGCCTATGGCTCAAGGTCTTCAATGTGAATGCGAAGTGTAACACCCACGATGCGACTACATCTCCCATGCAATCCGACACTCTCACATGCACCCGTTGCACCCCTCAAATCTCATTTCATGAGTGGGAGATAAACCTCCTCGGAACGGCTCGAGATTTGTCGAGTGGCCTTGGTACATCACCGGTAGGCCGCATGTCAAATTTCGCTCCATTTGGAGGTCGTTTGATGCACCAACGGTAAACCGGGTAACCGTATAAAACCCTCTCTTGTTGCAGCCCAACAACCCTCCAAAACAGCCCACTAGCGAAGCTAAACCCCCTCCATGCTCTCCGTTATTGGATCACGATCGTGTCATCGAAAACCGCACCCCATTTGGACTCTCCTAGCTCCCCCTACCTATAAATATGCACCCACCCCGAAATTTGCGGACGAAACCCTAGTCTTCCCCTTCCTTCGCGCACCGGACACGTCCGCCCGGCGCCGGACACGTCCGCTGCGCCGCCCGATCCAATCACGCGACACCACGTGGCCCGGCCATCGCGCGCCGCCGCCGGCCCAGATTCGCCCCCTGCACGCGCGCCGCTGCCCAGCTCCTCCCACGCGCGCCGCCCCGAGACTCCGCCGGCTGCCTCCCGCCACCGCCCGAAGCCCGCCTCCGCCGCCGTCGAGCTCCACCACTGTCGCCCGCCGTCCGGTCGCTGTCGCTGCCTCCTCCTCGCGCCGCCCGCGCCCGAGACCTCCAATGGCCATGCCGCAGCACCCGCACCCGCTCCGGCTAGATCCGGTCGAGGAGTGACCGGATCCGACACCACCTCGCCGGAAGCCCTTCCTCCGTGACCTCGCCGGCCCATCTCCGGCGAGCTCTTCGGTGTTCCTCGTAACCCATGCCCAGAACCCTAGATCCGAAGAGGTTGAATTCTTCTAAGTCCTGAAATCCCCAACATTTTGTGCCCTACTTTGACATGCCATATCTCCATGCCCGTGGCTCCGATTTGTGCATATGATATATCAAAATGTTCATCTCATGATGCTCTTCACGTTAGTGTCATTTGCATGCATGTTACTGTCCATATTAATGCCCTGATATTCGTTGCAAAAGTTCTATATGATATTGTCTGCTGGAATTTAACAGAAATTGATGTATTGTCATTTTCGTTACATTTTGTTTGTGCATCCTATGAGCATGATGTATACATGTTTTATGAGCTCCATCATGTTATCTTTACAAAGGTGCAAGTCGTGTATTTTTGTGAACTATGTGGTGACTAGTACAAGCATGCAAAGTAGACTATGTGATGTTGCTGATTTCAGACAGTTAGTGATTTTGCTAAGTCCTTTTCCTGTCACATTTTGATGCTATGTAAACTTGTTTCTACCATGAGATCCTTGCACATTTTGAGATAGTCCAGTAAGAGTGTCTTGAAGATATGATATTGCTCTATCCATTCATGCCTCTGTTTGTAATTATGGAGTACTCTAGCTTGTCATTATCATGCTGTACTTTTGCTAAATATTGTTCCTGGCAGATTGTTAACTTGATGTTCAGTTTTTCCATGTGTTTAGCTAGTGATACATGTACCCTTTGAACTTCCTCTTGCCATGCTTAGATTCATGAATATGTCTACTTCATGTTGGTTACCTTGTTATTTCATTAAATGCATTGTGGTGAGTGGCATGAGCTTGTCAAGTCGCTATCATGAATCTTTCTCTGCCATGCTCTGTTTTTCTTCTAAGTCTGAAATTGTTCATATAACTTTCTATGTTTGCATGGGTGCATTTTTTGTTAAAGTTCATTAAGGGAGCTTTGTTCTATGTCTTTACTACTAGCATTCTATGCCTTTTTTGCCATGATATGCTCCTGTACAATGTCGTTTGCTAGCTCTAAACATTGCTACCTGGCTGTTTTGACATGTTTAGTATTTTTACCAAGTCTGTGAAGCTGACATCATTTGCATTTTTGCCATGCTATTTTAAGTTTGTTCTAGTGAGTTCTAGCAGGAGCTCAGTGTTCATGATTTGAGAGCTTCATGTGTACTTTAATGCCATGTGCTTTGTTGCTATGTTGGATTGTTGTAGCATACTTTCGTGTTGCATCTAAAGTGCTATGATGTTGTTAAGCGCAGTTTTGCATCATTCTTGTTTTGCTTGTCATTTGCAAATCGTGCATCCGGTTCCGGTGATCCTTATATTGATTTCGATCGAAATCACCCCATCTTTCCAGTGGCATGCTTGGTTTGCCAAGTTGATGCCTTGATCATCCTTTCCCTTCCGGAGTTCTCATATGCATTGCACATCATATCGTGCATTACATGCCATGTCTTGCATCATGTTGCTTGTGCATTTCACCGTGATTGATTGTTGTTCCGTTGCTTGTGTTCTTGCTTTGGGTAGAGCCAGGAGACGAGTTCGTGAATGAGGAACCTATTGAGTACGCTAACGAGGAGCAAGATTTCGACAACTCTAAGAACTTTACAGGCAAGATGACCATTACCCTCGATATCACTTCTATCTTTGCTTGCTAGTTGTTCGTTCTATCGCTATGTCGCTCTACCTACCACTTCTTTATCATGCCTCCCATATTGCCATGTGAAGCATCTAACCCACCTTCCTAGCAAACCGTTGTTTGGCTAAGTTACTGCTTTTGCTCAGCCCCTCTTATAGCATTGCTATTTGCAGGTGCCTTGCAGGTTGTTCCATGTTGGAACATGGATATGTTGGGATATCACAATATCTCTTATTTACTTGGTAAAGGGTGGAAGGCCTAGCCTTTTGCTTGGTGTTTTTTCCACTCTTGCCGCCTTAGTTTCGGTCATACCAGAGTTATGTTCCTTGATTTTTGTGTTCCTTATACGGTTGGGGTTATGGGACCCCCTTGACAGTTCGCTTTGAATAAAACTCCTCCAGCAAGGCCCAACCTTGGTTTTACCATTGGCCTAATAACAACTAAAACTTGCATAGGGACTTGCCGACCCCCGTGGACTTAATCAACAAACCAGGCTAGTGCTCCTCATGAGTGTTGGTCCAAACCGGGAAGACTGTGGGGCTGCCTCGGGGAAAATCGAGGTATTTGGTATATACCTGTAGGTTGACCCATCCGGTGTACCTTGAGAACGAGACCGCGCACCTCCTATCA
Organism: Triticum aestivum; assembly: GCF_018294505.1. Lineage (NCBI taxonomy): Eukaryota > Viridiplantae > Streptophyta > Magnoliopsida > Poales > Poaceae > Triticum > Triticum aestivum. The sequence goes on from NC_057812.1 coordinate 201,016,324, forward strand.
GGCTAGGTCGGTGCATCGGGAGGTCTTGCTAGACTTGTTTTACCATTGTCAAAATGTCTTGTAACCGGGATTCCGAGACTGGTCGGGTCTTTCCGGGAGAAGGAATATCCTTCGTTTATCATGAGAGCTTGTGATGGGCTAAGTTGGGACACCCCTGCAGGGTTTTAACTTTCGAGAGCCATGCCCACGGTTATGTGGCAGATGGGAATTTGTTAATATTCGGTTGTAGATAACTTGACACTTGACTTAATTAAAATGCATCAACCGCGTGTGTAGCCGTGATGGTATCTTTTTGGCGGTGTCTGGGAAGTGAACACGGTTGGGTTATGTTTGAGCGTAAGTAGTTCAGGATCACTTCTTGGTTGCTTCTAGTCTTTCGACCGTTGCGTAGCTTCTCATCTTAATTTTATTTGTGTATGTTGGCCACCACATTTGCTTAGCGCTTGCTGCAACTCGACTCACTACCACATCCTACCCATAAGCTTAAATAGTCTTGATCTCGCGGGTTTTGAGATTGTCGAGTCCTCGTGACTCACAGATACTACCAAAATAGTTGTAGGTGCCGATGATACCAGTGCAGGTGATGCTACCAAACTCAAGTGGGAGTTCGACGAGGACCTTGGTCATTACTATGTGTCTTTTCCTGATGATCAATAGTGGTGCCCAGTTGGCACGATCGGGGATCTAGCATTTGGGGCTTATCTTCTTTTCATTTGGTTGTCCGTAGTCGGACTATGAGTGTACTCTGAATGATGTATGTTATTTATGAGCATTGTGTGACGTGGAGATTGTAAGCCAACTCTACTTATCCCTTTCTTGGTCATTACAAGGGATTGTGCGAAGATGACCCTTCTTGCGACAAAACCACAATACGGTTATGCCTCTAAGTCGTGCCTCGACACGTGGGAGATACAACCTCATCGTGGGCATTACACGAAGGTGGTCGAGGGTCAACACGCGGAGTGCAGCGGTGCCATGGTGAGCAAGCTCCCTAACGTCACCTGGCCCAAGGGGTCCTTCGTAGAGACCGTGAAGGGGTGGAAATAGGAGTGGTTCTACGTTCCGAAACCTCGTGAAGCCACATGGCCCACCACTCCTGAGTTCAAAACCGGTCCACCAATGCGGCTCACATCATGGCTCAAGAAGGGCCTAGATTGGGTGTCTTCCGACGAGGTGATGACCCTGCAAAAGCACATCAAGAGCATGGTATAGAATAACACCAGCCTTGCCAGCGTGATCAGGGTGATGATGTTTCGCCGGATTCTCCCCTTCCAACACGGGACTCTCCATATGTGGGAGTTTGATCCGGCAAGTCCCTGGACCTTGCAGCGGTTCTTCGGCACGAAGCGTGAAGATATATGGAAGATGCTTTTTAAGACCCAAAATACGTGGCCACCAACGACAGAAGACCTCGGCCACGACTGCGCTCATCCAGCCACTCCAGTAAGTTTTTCAGATTTCTAATCATATCCTTGATTCGTGGATCCAAAGAGTAAGTTTAAACCTTCCCCTTGTCCCCCAGGGTTGTACGAACAAGGCGGAGCGGATCAGATGTCCGGCTCCCCTGCCCGAAGACCCAGCTATTCCTCTTCTGACGAAGATGCTGGTTCCGGCGCCGTACCAGGCACCAAAAAAGAAGGCTAAGAGGAAGGGCAAGGAGGTCCGAAGTGGCCTTCGCCGCAAAGGTACTTCGGACATCACATCCGAAGATACCGAAGCTCTCTCCTCACACGATGAAGAAGAGGAGGAAGTGGAGGAGAATAATTCTCCCCCTAAGGGGAGAAAGAAGACAAGGGGGGCTTCCACGGATCTAGAGGCGGAAGCGTCTAAGAAGGGGAAACTACTCAGATGATTCAGAATCGGACGTCGAAGGCATCTTTGAATGGAACCCCAGGCCGAGGCCTTCGGCTGAATCGTAAGTATTTAAGGATAATGTATATATCCGGCTTTATGCCTTGTGATCCTAACACACAGAATCATGTATTGTAGTCCGGCCCGCAATCTCCCCTAGCGATCATCGTCTTCTGGGAATTCTCTAGGCTCGAACATGATGGAGAGCGAGTCACCTCCGTCGGCCTCCCCACCCACTGCTACGGACAACACTGAAATGTTGTTCCGAGGGACCCTTCCAGGCCATGGAAAGGTGCGGGAAGCTGTCAAGGTGGCACCAGAGGGTAATACCTCTGATGCCGAGAACATGGGGGAACCGACCCCCATGGAGACTGGCGACGAGGGCCAAGCCCACTCCGGCCCCCAACCGAATGTCATTCTGGAGACCCACACGACTCCGGGATCAGGTGAGCAGCCTCCTTTGAAGGAAGGGGCACTGGTGTGTGTTGGTCCTAAACAAACGGTTTTTTACCCCTTTCCGCGACGACATTCGGAACTGTCGCCAAATGAGTGTGTGAGATAGGGTGTCCTTCCCACACGACCCAGAAATTGTCAGGGATAGGCCCTCCTGGGACCAGGCTGGGGACGTGTGCGATCAGGCGAGGCATCGAAACCCAATCATTTCTGTAGGTATGTACATCCCACACGGTGAATCCCAGAAATCATTTCCGTAGGTATGTACATCCCACACGGTAAATCCCAGAAATCATTTCCGTAGGTATGTACGTCCCACACGGTTAATCCCAGAAAATCATTTCCGTTTGTATGTATATCACACATAGTCAATCCAAGGAATACTTTCCGTTCTTATGTACATCCCACACAGTCAATCCAGGGAAAACGTTTCTATTCGGATGTACACCCCACACAGTTTTATGTATACACTCGTGTGTGAAAGGTGTAACTATCACACATGCTCTGCCTTGGTTAACTGTCTGCTTTCAATAACTACATCACACACGACTTGATGTAGAAAACTGTGTGGCATTGGGCTATCCATCGCAAGCGCTTTTACTGCTAGAACCGTTTGCAAAGGTCCATGACCGTCTGTTCTATTTTTATTTTTGCCTGTAATTTATTATTCTAATTGGAAATTTTGTAATACGAAACATGCAATTCAAATTCTCAGCACAATGGTTCAACAACGAATCCATAAATAAAATTTCCAGTATAATATGTTCAGTAATTACAGGACTAGGCAGCAATTAACTATGATGAACCGCAGTATTTAAAGGCGGTAAAGGTGAAGAGACAAGTGTAAATCATTTTGACTGCCGACGGTGTTGAAGAAGCGGAATGCCCATAATGTGCCTTCCTGCATGCCGTAGGCACGAACCATTTTTGTCCAACCCCTTGTGACGATCACCCGCCCATCCTTCACCGCCTTCAGGAAGACTTCTAGAGCATTATCATAGTAGCATGAATTATATACTTTAACCTTAGTTGTCTCCACTCCGGTCATGTAGTTTGTAAGGTAATCATTGGAAAATAGCTTCGAAAACCACTGAAAAGAGAAAAATATTAGATACTGAGGTCTAATAGAGTAACTTGTTGTTGGCAGGGGGAAAATGCAACACATTACTTACCATCCTAAAGTTCATTGTTGTCTTCGACAAAGTGTAAATAAAGAGCTTAATTCCAATCACCCGTTTCTTTCGCCTAACAATCTTTCTTAGTTTCCTCACTTGACGCTTGTTCATGAATATCTCATTGCCCCATACGCAAAAGGGATCAAAGCATGGTTCAGTACCCCTCATATATGTACCTACAAGCAACCAGTAAATGTTAGAAGCTAAACTGAGATTGCACAAATGATGTAAAATACAACTACCTATGTTCCTAAGTACAAGTATTTTTTTTGAGATTTCAATATGAACTACGTATGGATGTATATATAATTATATATATAGTTTAGATTAGAATCTAGATTCACTCATTTTGCTCCTTATGTAGTCTATATTGGAATCTCTAAAAATACTTATATTTAGAAATAGATGGTGTATAAGACATGGGATGCAGCTAACCTCGATGGCAAACAATAGCATCGCCCATTGTAGCCCTGTGTAAGTACATGGAAAGCCAATGTTAACTACAACAGGGTTAACATCCACCAAAAGTAGGAAATGGTAATAAAACGACAACTTCTGTAGTGATATCTTCATTTCGAAAGAGTAGCACGATAGCAAAGGGACAGATTAAAAAATGGATACAACTGTTAATTCCAACAGGCTTAACAACATCCTAATTCATGTTTTGTAAGTTTGTAGCCATTGAAATACAACTCTTTAAAAATGGATACAACTGTTAATTGCAACAGGCTTAATGGCCATTGAAACCGGTACTGATAAAAATGCAATTGGCAGAGTTAAACATCACAGGGAAGGTGCTGCCAGAGCAGATAATGGCCCAGTTGTCTATAAAAAGGTAGGGAAAATAACTCAAACGTGTTAGGCATGTTTACTACAACATGCTTAATACATTGACAATACAAAACATAGTCATTAATTACAACTAGTATTGGTAAGATTGAACTGATGGGTACATACATGGTAAGTCCTGAGAGGTAGTTGTTGGGGCACTTCATCTTGGCCAGAGCCCGCCCAAAGTCAGCGGCGGCCAAGGCGAGCTGTTCCTCCAGGTCGAAGCATGGATCAGTGCCACTGACATGTGTACCTACAGGCAACTAGTAAATGGTAGAAGTTAAACTGCAATTGCACAAATGATGTGAAATACTGTCAGACATGGGATGCAGCTAACCTTGATGGCAAACAACAGCATCCGCCGTTATGACCCTGCGTAAGTACATGGACAAGCATGTTAAGTACAATAGGGTTAGCATCCACCAAAAAAAGCTAATGGGGCAGCATCTCTAGTATATCTTCATTGCGGAGAGTAGCATAGTAGCAAATGGACAGATTAAAAAATGGATACAACTATTAATTGCAACAGGCTTGACAACATCCTAACTCATGTTTTGTAAGTTTGTAGCCATTGAAATGCAACTATTTAAAAATGGATTCAACTGTTAATTGCAACATGCTTAATATAAATTGAAACCGGTACTAATAAAAATGCAATTGGCATAGTTAAACATCACAAGGAAGGTGTTGCCAGAGTAGAGAATGGCCCAGATGTCTATACAAAAGTAGCAAAAACGTGTTAGGCATGCTTACTAGAACATGCTTTATACATCAACCGTAGAGAACATAGCCATTAATTGCAACTGTTATTGGTAAGATTGAACTGGTGAGTACATACTTGGTAAGTCCTGAGAGGTAGTTGCAGGGGCACTTCATCTTGGCTAGAGCTCGCCCAAAGTCAGCGACAGCGGAGGCGAGTTGTTCCTCCAGGTCGAAGCGTGGATCAGTTCCACTGACATGTGTACCTACGGGCAACTAGTAAATGGGTAGAAGCTAAACTACAATTGCACAATAATGTGAAATACTATAAGACATGGGATGCAGCTCACCTCGACGGCAAACAAAAGCATCGGCCATTATAACCCTGCGTAAGTACATGGACAGGCATGTTAAGTGCAATAGGGTTAGCATCCACTAAAAATAGCAAATGGGCAGCATCTCTAGTGATATCCTGAGTCATGTATTGTAAGTTTGTTGCTGGTATTGGTGAAACTGAGCTAAACACGGTAATATTTGAACATCACACAGTGTGTAGTACTGAAATAAACAAGGCACGAACATGCTTAATACATCAACCGTACAAATCATAGCCGTTGCAAGTGGTATTGGTAAGATTTAGCTGGTCAGATCTTACCTATTAAGTCCTGGGGGGTAGTCGCTGGGGGACTTCATCTAGGCTAGAGCCTGCACCATGTCGTCGTCGGCGGCGGAGGCGAGGTGTTCCTCCGGGTCAACACGCACATCGGCCATCGCGCCATGGACCGCCATCAGCTCCTGGTGGGGAGGGGGATTTGGAGGCATGAGGATGTTTCATAGGCGCCATTTAAGCAATCAGGCCCGGGACATGATAGAGATCGGTGGGTTATCTGACTGGATCCGAGCAGAACATAGATGTGGTTGAAGTTGTGGTTGCGGCGACGGCGGTTTGAGATGCCGGTAGGGGGAGGCGCGAGTGAGGGGGGATACCGAGGGGAAGGGGATGTGGTTGGAGGAATAAATTCTAAAATCGCGCACCTAATGAAAATTTTGGTGCGAAATTTGAAACTTGGGCGGGGGAAACACACAACGCAGACGAAGTGCGTAAAATACTTGTGTGCGAGAAAAAAGAAAGTTGGCAGATCCCGTCTCCAAAAAATGTACATGTATACTTGATTTTTCGGTCAATGGTACGCCTGGTTTATTAGGAAATATCGCACAGGTAACTGACTTATGGGTCATTAACGCAAAAAACGCAGACGGGTACGGCATAGAAACCGTGTGTTTTGTGATCTTCTAATGATTAACGCAAAAAAATGCACACAGGCACAAATGCTAATCAACGCTCAAAGCCCTCAAAGGATGCTCTTACCGACATTGTACGTTAATACTACGAACTTAAAGTACTGCTGGTAATTTGCTCTAACACTATAAACTTAAACTACTTCTCACATGCTGCCATGAGGGCATGCTGGCCAGACGCTGGTGTTCTCCTTCCCGGCCTTGTAGGCGGTAGCCCACCATGCTTCGATCTCCGCCAAGCTCTCCTCACCACGCCATGTGGCCTCTTTTTTCTTGCGGCGGCAAGACTCTCTTTTCTTGACTACTTTCTGCCTTTTCCGCTCCTTCTGTGCGGCTTTGGCCGCCTCTAGATCCACCACCCATTCGGCCATGGCAGCCTCAAAGTCCACCCATGTAACTGTCTGGCCGCCAGCGGCGATGAACTCGGTGCAGAGAGATGGCATCGCTTCCTTACCATGTGTGTGGTCGCGGGCGGCGAGGAACGTGGTGTGGCGGGATGCCATCGTTTCCTTACTAGTTACTGTGCGCTGTGGTGCCATGGACGACGCCTGGAGAGAGCTCTGGGATGGAGGGGCCGGGCAGCCGTACAGTGCGGTGGTATTCGAGAGCTCAACCACAAATGACAACAGAAATTTGGCTTCCCTTACAATTTTGCTCGTTCATTAGCGCACACAGTTCATCTCTGTCGCTTCTGAAAACAGTGTGCGTTGAGCCTATTGTGTGTTGCGTTATGATTGGCCGGAACCCCAGCCACGCGGATCGCACGTGTGCACCGTTGGATGCGCCGCGATCGAACGACAATCCACGTCCCTCACATCACACCCGTGGACCTATAGCTGGATTGGATTTATATGCGCTAAATGCCTAGAAAATGCACATAATCCCCTAAATATGGTAAATGAGCCCGAAAAATGCCAAATTTGAACACGGTGATTTGCAGGGTGTATGTTCGTCGTAGAAAAAAACTCCAGGGCAAAGAATGAAGGATATTTGGATTCCCCTTCAATCTTGAGGATTTCCCTTTCGAAAGCACGAAATTTCCTCAGTGATGGTTCGATTTATGAAGGGCGTGGATGACAACATAAGCCAAACCTTCTCAAATTTTTACCAAGGCATGGTGAGGTCATACCATGGCATCATGCCAGGCGTCATGTTTTTAAGGCATTTATTTGATTTTTTCTATAGTTGAAAACCCAACAAACAGATATTTGTAGTTGACTATTGCCACACATTTCATCGAAATATCTGTCCATTCCTTGTAAAAGGCATGAGAATTTACTAAATGGCACGAGCATGGTTTTCTAGGCCGTTCTTGTGGACCTTTTCATGCATCGATTGTTTGAACTTGAATTATGCGCATTAATGCCTAGGAAATGCACATAATCCCCTAAATATGGCAAATGAACCCGGAAAAGTGCCAAATTTCAACATAGTGATTTGCAGGTTGTATTCTCATCATAGAAAAAAACTCGTGGACAAAGGACAAATGAAATTTGGATCCCCCTTCAATCTTGGTGATTCCCCCTCGAAACCATGAAACTTCCTCGGATGATGGTTCGTTTTATGATAGGCGCACATCATGACATAAGGAAAACATTCTCCAATTTTTACCAGGGCGTGGTGAGGCCATACCATGGCACCACACAAGGCGTCATCTTTTCCAACCACGTGTTTCATTTTTTGTATAGCACAAGCATGGTTTACCAGACTGTTCTTGTGCACCTTTTCATGCACTGATTGTTTAAATTTAATTATATGCATAATTAATGCCTAGAAAATGCACACAATCCCCTAAATATGGTAAATGAGTTTGGAAAAATGTCAAATTTGAACACGTTTCATTTGAGGTAGTATGTTGATCATTGGAAAAAACTGAATGACAAACTAGGACGGAAATTTGGATCCCCCTTCGATCTTGGTGATTTCCCTCTCGAAAGCATTGAACTTCCTCGGTGATGCTTCAATTTATGAAGGGCGTGCATGACAACATAAATCAAACCTTCTCAGCTTTTAACCAGGGCACGGTGAGGCCATACCATAGAACCATGCCAGCCATCATGTTTTTCAAGCACATACTTCATTGTTCTATAGTTGATAACCCAGTAAATGACGCGTTTGTGGTTGACTATTGCCACACATTCCATTGAAATCTCTGCCCACTCCTTGTAAAAGGCTTGAGAAATTACTAAATACCACGGGTATGGTTTTTCCAGACCGTTCTTGTGCACCCTTTCATGCACCAATTGTTTGAATTTGAATTACGTGCATTAATGCCTACAAAATGTACATAATCCCCTAAATATTGTAAATGAACCCAGAAAAGTGTCAAAATTCAACACGGTGATTAGCAGGGTTTATGTTCATCGTAGAAAAAAACTCATGGATGAAGGACAAAGGAAATTTGGATTCCCATTCAATCTCAATGATTTACTATCGCACACGATTCATCTCCGTCGCCTCTGCGAACCGTGTGTGTTCACTCACACATGCAAAAGGAAAAGAAAACCCTCGCCCACTTCGTCCCCACTCACTCGCCGTGGACTCCTCCGCAACTCTGCACCCTAAGCTCGACGGCTGTTGGCGGCGGGCGTAGGTTGTGCTCCAAACGACACTGTATTTCGCCTCCGCCGCTTTCCGCCGCCTATCTGCACGGACATTCTAGACTCTGGTCGACTGGGATTTTCCGCGGGATTGGGCCGAGGATTTTTTCTCATGGAGAAGGTAATCAACTTAATTAGCGAAATATTCACTCATCTCTTATCGCAGTCCGTCCGTCGCTGTTAATCAACCGGCGGAAATCACCGTGGAATCATTTTTGTTCTAGCTGATTCATGGGTGTTCATTCATGTGTGCACAGTGCAAGTACAAATCGGGCAACTGTGGTCGTGGCCAGTCGGAAATGAAGTTCTATCTCACCATTCCGGATGACTTCAGGGAGCGCTCGGTATATTCAACCTGAACCTACCACGGTCGACATGGCCTAAATTTGTGAACATATACCGTCTGTTGCTACATTATCTATATATTTGCATCAAATCTTTGTTACATTATCTATTTTTAATTCTATATTTTTGTACTTTGCTTGCATCTATATATGGATATGTTCTATCAGTTACTCCCATATTTGCATCTTGCTCGGTTATTTCAATATATCTAATTTACGATCTTAATTATCATTTCAAGTAGTACATCCCTTGCTTTGCAAGAACAGGAGCAGAAGGAAATCTTGGGCTTTACTTTGCTGATGACTCCCAAGATGTCATATTGACAAGCAAGATGGATTTACCGTAAAACTTGATAAAGATGGTCACTCCTATTTTAGTGCGGACCTTTGGAGAAAAATATCTAAGTGTTATGAACTGAAAGCTGGCAATAAAATTCTAGTGCATGCACCACAGCCTGGTCTAATTAACATGGATGTTTACTTCCCCAACATCATCAGCCGATCAAAGTCTGATCGAGGTTAGTGTCCTTTCAAATTTCTCCATGTTGTCATATTACTATTTAAGCAACCAATTGATCACTATTTAAGCAACCAATTGTGATATCATATTCTGACTCCGTTCCTAGGCAGTAACAAATTCTGTTTACCAATTTATGCACAATATATATTCTTCTGCCATGTTCTGAATAAATAATACCTTTCCACCTTTTAAGCAGGATATGTTGGATGCATAGTGAATGATCTGTATGTTACTAAGCGTACCAAATTTCACTGGAAGAACTTGAAGCATGTCATAAACTTTGTTGATAATCTAACAGAGATAGCATAGTGTATGAACGTTGGATTTTGGATGGGATTAATTAGACCTATGGTGCACACACTGAACAAGACCAATTGTGTGCACAAAGTGTTGGTAAAAAGTCTTATTTTAATGTTGATGCTCGTAAACTATATATATCTTCAACGATGCGTTACAATTGTTTTTATTCTACATATCAACAGAAATTGCTCGCCGTTCCTGGACTGATTTCCCGGCGTGGTCGAATTACACTTATGCTTGTTAATAACTCCAAAGTGATTGCAAGGTACTGCATTTCCCGCCAAAATGGAACCATTCAAATTAACAAGTTCTCACTTCTCGTGACAATGCATCCATATTGGAAAATTGGAGACACTGTTCTACTCCTGCTCTACCAAGGCACAGGAGGGTTCTTCCTTTTCATTGACGAGATGCCAAGTCGTCATGATCAAGATGCTTCCAGTGGATAGTTGTGGTTGTTGGCCCTCAGCCTCTTAAAATGTGCTAGTTGTTACTATATATGTTAAGTATGTAGATATGGACCATATGGTTGTTGGACCTTAGCCTCTTCAAATGTGATAGTTGTTACTATGTTAAGTATGTAGATATGGACCATATGGTTGTCAAAACCGTGTTACGAAGATCCTCCTTTTGTCGAATAGTGTAACCACCATATATATGTTACTCAAATGTTGTTACCCAAGTTCATAAATTTTCATGGAAAGTATTAGTATTGTACACAGTTCATTGAGTTTAAGCGTGTGCCCGATGTCCAGAAGGCATTTGCATATTAATTGTCCATATTGCAAATTCACACACATGTTCACATAAGGAAACGTATGTGTAACACACTAATCATCGCACACGAGTACTCGCAGACGCATCGTGTGTGATACTCCTAGCCACCGCAAGCAACTAGTTTGTATTTTCCAAAGTTTTTAGTACACACAGAATCACACACGAAGTAACTGTATTGACCGTCTGTGTTGTAATTTCTCATTGCAAACAGTTCATCTGAGCCGGCTGTTTGCCACGTATCACACACATCTTGTTTACACGACTTGTTTGTGTTCTTTTGGCTCATCGCAAACAGTTCATCCATGTGAATTGTATGCTGCATATCACACACATCTTGTTAAGTTGAACCGTTTCTGTTGTGTTCCCTAATCGAAAACAGTTCGTCCGAGTTAACAGTATGCCGTATATCGCACACACATTGATATGGCTGCCCGTTTCTGTTGTTCTACCTCATCGCAAATAGTTCGAATGAATTAACCGTGTGTCCTGCATCGCACACACATTGTTATGGCTGCCCGTTTCTGTTGTTCTGTCTCATCGCACACAGTTTGAATGGATTAACCGTATGCCCTGCATCGCACATGCAACTAAAATCTTAACCGTGTTTGATGCAGCCATCATCGCAAACATTTTGCACCTTTTTGACGGTTTTTTACACCACCATTTGCGATTATTGCATCACACATAGTTTCGGTAAAGGGTCTCTGATCGTAGTGTCGTGTTAGCAGTCTCCTGCAGTAGTGGGGGCGCGTCAACTCCACCGGCGACCTCTATCAATCCGGAGGCATCGGACAATCTGGTGTAAGCGCTTCAGAGCATTTCCATTGTGGAAGAGCATCGTACCCTTATGGGTACGATAGTGGAAAGGGTTCGGTCCGCTAAAAACGGATTGAACGAAGCCTACACCAGCCTTCTAATAAGCTTTGAGGTATGGGATGTAGTACTTTTTATCTATATAAAAAGGATGTCTGTGTATAGTTAGTAGCCCCTGAGACTCTGTTCGGCGTTCGTGAAGAAAGGCCAAACATAGGATCGAATATTTCGCAGGAGATGATCATACATGTCCATTTGAACAAACAGGCTTCAAAGTTAGCGGCAACCGCCCATACCGCCGAAGTATCCGAACTAAAACGGAGGCTGGAGCAGGCCGATGAAGAGCTCATCCGTACCAACAAACGATTGGAGGAGAAGCAAGGTATGTGATACCTACTCACATCTAGAATGATATGACTTGCTATTTTATTATCTTACTGAGTTTTGTAATTATGCTTACATTGACGCGTCTGAGGTTGAGACCCTCAAGAACGCGCTAGCCGAAGCCAAGAAGGAGGTGGAGGAGGAACGAGCTGATACGTCCATTTTGCATCATGCTTTTATATTGATATTTATTGCATTATGGGCTGTCATTACACATTATGTCACAATACTTATGCCTATTCTCTCTTATTTTACAAGGTTTACATAAAGAGGGAGAATGCCGACAGCTGGAATTCTGGGCTGAAAAAGGAGCAAATATTAGAGACCTATTCTGCACAGCTCCAAAAGTCCTGAAACTTCACGGAAGATGTTTTCAGAATATATAAAAAATACCGAGCGCAAGAAGTTCACCAGGGGGGCGACACCCTGCCCACGAGGGTGGGGGGCGCGCCCTACCCCCCTGGGTGCGCCCCTACCTCCTGGGCCACCTGGTGGCCCTCCGATGTCCATCTTCTGCTATATGAAGTCTTTCGATGAGACAAAAATAAGAAGTCATCTCCTTGGACGAAACTCCGCCGCCACGAGGCGGAACCTTGGCGGAACCAATCTAGGGCTCCGGCAGAGCTGTTCTGCCGGGGAAACTTCCCTCCGGGAGGGGGAAATCATCGCCATCGTCATCACCAACGCTCCTCTCATCGGGAGAGGGCAATCTCCATCAACATCTTCATTAGCACCATCTCCTCTCAAAACCCTAGTTCATCTCTTGTATCCAATTCTTGTCTCCAAGTCCGGGATTGATGCTAGTAGGTTGCTAGTAGTGTTAATTACTCCTTGTAGTTGATGCTAGTTGGTTTATTTGGTGGAAGATCATATGTTCAGATCCTATATGCATATCAATACACCTCCAATTATGAACATGAATATGCTTTGTGAGTAGTTACGTTTGTTCCTGAGGACATGGGAGAAGTCTTGCTATTAGTAGTCATGTGAATTTGGTATTCGTTTGATATTTTGATGAGATGTATGTTGTCTCTCCTCTAGTGGTGTTATGTGAACGTAGACTACATAACACTTCACCATGATTTGGGCCTAGAGGAAGGCATTGGGAAGTAATAAGTAGATGATGGGTTGCTAGAGTGACAGAAGCTTAAACCCTAGTTTATGCGTTGCTTCATAAGGGGCTGATTTGGATCCATATGTTTCATGCTATGGTTAGGTTTACCTTAGTACTTTTGTTGTAGTTGTGGATGCTTGCAATAGAGGCTAATCATAAGTGGGATGCTTGTCCAAGTAAGGACAGTACCCAAGCACCGGTCCACCCACATACCAAATTATCAAAGTACCGAACGTGAATCATATGAACGTGATGAAAACTAGCTCGACGATATTCCCATGTGTCCTCGGGAGCGCTTTTCTCTATATAAGAGTTTGTCCAGGCTTGTTCTTTTCTACAAAAGGGATTGGGCCACCTTGCTGCAATTTATTTACTTTGGTTGCTTGTTGCTCGTTACAAATTATCCAATCACAAAACTATCTGTTACCACTTATTTCAGTACTTGCAGAGAATACCTTGCTGGAAACCGCTTATTATTTCCTTCTGCTCCTCGTTGGGTTCGACACTCTTACTTATCGAAAGGAATATGATAGATCCCCTATACTTGTGGGTCATCAAGACTCTTTTCCGGCACCGTTGCCGAGGAGTGAAGCGCCTTCGGTAGGTGGAATTTGGTAAGGGAAAATTTATATAGTGTGCTGAAATTTACTGTCACTTGTTACTATGGATAGTAATCCTCTGAGGGGCTTGTTCGGGGTATCTTCACCCCGACCGGTAGAGCAAAGAGTTGCTCCTCAACCTACTGAACCTACTGAAAATGAAAATGTCTGCTTTGAAATTCCTTCGGGTATGATAGAAAAACTGCTAGCTAATCCTTTTGTAGGAGATGGAACAAAGCATCCTGATGAGCATCTATTATATGTGGATGAAGTTTGTGGATTATTTAAGCTTGCAGGTGTACCCGGAGATGTTTTTAATAAGAAGGTCTTCCCTTTATCTTTGAAGGGAGATGCATCGACATGGTATAGGCTATGTGATGATACGGGGTCATGGAACTACAAATGATTGAAATTGGAATTTCATCAGAAGTTTTATCCTATGCAACTTGTTCATCGTGATCGCAATTATATATATAATTTTTGGCCTCGCGAAGGAGAAAGCATCGCTCAAGCTTGGGGGAGGCTTAAATCAATATTATATTCATGCCCCAATCATGAGCTCTCAAGAGAGATGATTATTCAAAAAATTTATGCTCGGCTTTCTGATAGCAATCGCACCATGCTTGATACTTCTTGTGCTGGCTCTTTTATGATGAAGACTATTGACTTCAAATGGGATTTATTGGAAAGAATTAAACGCAACTCTGAATATTGGGACCTCGACAAAGGTAAGGAGTCAGGTATGACACCTAGGTTTGATTGTGTTAAATCTTTATGGATACCGATGTTTTCCGTAAATTTAGCACTAAATATGGACTTGACTCTGAGATAGTAGCTTCTTTCTGTGAATCTTTTGCTACTTATGTTGATCTCCCTAAGGAGAAGTTGTTTAAATATCATCCTCCCATAGAAGTAAAAGTAGCTGGACCTATTAAAGTTGAAGAAAATACTATCACTTATAATGATCCTATTGTTCCTACTTCTTATGTTGAGAAACCACCTTTCCCTGTCAAGATAAAGGATCATGCTAAAGCTTCAACTGTGGTTCGTAAAAGCAATATTAAAACTTATACACCTTCTGAGAAAATTAAAGTTGAACCTGATATTACTATTGTTAAACATCTCTTGTCTGATAATATTGATGGGCATGTTATTCATTTCCTTGATGAGACTGCTAGAATTGCTAAACCTTGTGCTAAAGATAAAAATAGACCCGTGGTAGGCATGCCTGTTATTTCTGTTAAAATAGGAGATCATTGTTATCATGGCTTATGTGATATGGGTGCTAGTGCTAGTGCAATACCTTATGCCTTATACAGAGAAATTATGCATGATATTGCACCTGTTGAGATAGAAGATATTGATGTCACAATTAAGCTTGCCAATAGAGATACTGTTTCACCAATGGGAATTGTTAGAGATGTTGAAGTCTTGTATGGGAAAACTAAATATCCTGCTGATTTTCTTGTTCTTGGTTCCCCACAAGATAGCTATGTCCCATTATATTTGGTAGACCCTTCTTAAACACTCTTAATGCTAAGATAGATTGCAAAAAGGATGTTGTTACCATCGGTTTAGATGATATGTCTCATGAATTTAATTTCTCTAAATTTAGTAGACAACACTGTGAAGAAGAATTACCTAGTAAGGATGAAATTATTGGTCTTGCTTCTATTGCCGTACCTCCTAGTGATCATTTAGAACAATATTTGCTAGACCATGAAAATGATATGTTTATGAATGAAAGAAGGGAAATAGATGAAGTATTCTTTAAAAAGGAACCTATTCTGAAACACAATTTGCCTGTTGAAATCCTAGGGGATCCTCCTCCACCCAAGGGTTATCCCGTGTTTGAGCTTAAACCGCTGCCTGATACTCTTAAGTATGCTTATCTTGATGAGAAAAGATATATCCTGTTACTATTAGTGCTAACCTTTCAGAGCATGAGGAAGAGAGATTATTGAAAACTATGAAGAAGCACTGTGCTGCTATTGGGTATAATCTTGAAGATCTTAAGGGCATTAGTCCCACGCTATGTCAACATAAAATAAATTTGGAAGAGATGCTAAACCATTTCATGATCATCAACGACGGCCGAATCCTAAAATGAAGGAAGTGGTAAGAAAGGAAATGCTAAAGCTCCTTGAGGCAGGTATAATTTATCCCGTTGCTGATAGTCAGTGGGTAAGTCCTGTCCATTGTGTCACTAAGAAGGGAGGTATTACTGTCATTCCTAATGATAAAGATGAACTGATTCCTCAAAGAATTATTAAAGGTTATAGGATGGTAATTGATTTCCGCAAATTAAATAAGGCCACTAAAAAGGATCATTACCCCTTACCTTTTATCGATCAAATGCTAGAAAGATTATCCAAACACACACATTTTTGCTTTCTAGATGGTAATTCTGGTTTCTCTCAAATACCTGTGTCAACCAAAGATCAATCAAAGACTACTTTTACTTGCCCTTTTGGTACTTTTGCTTATAGATGTATGCCTTTTGGTTTATGTAATGCACCTGCTACCTTTCAAAGATGCATGATGGCTATATTCTCTGACTTTTGTGAAAACATTTGTGAGGTTTTCATGGACGATTTCTCCGCCTATGGATCTTCTTTTGATGATTGCTTGAGCAATCTTGATCGAGTTTTGCAGAGATGTGAAGAAACTAATCTTGTCTTGAATTGGGAAAAGTGTCACTTTATGGTTAATGAAGGTATTGTCTTGGGGCATAAAGTTTCTGAAAGAGGTATTGAAGTTGGTAAAGCCAAGGTTGATGCTATTGAAAAGATGCCATGCCCCAAGGACACCAAAGGTATAAGAAGTTTCCTTGGTCACACCGGATTTTATAGGAGGTTCATTAAGGACTTGTCAAAAATTTCTTGGCCTCTGACTAATTTATTACAAAAAAAATATACCATTTGTCTTTGATGATGATTGTGTAGAAGCATTTGAAATACTTAAGAAAGCATTGATCTCTGCACCTATTGTTTAGCCACATGATTGGAATTTACCCTTTGAAATTATGTGTGATGCTAGTGATTATGCTGTAGGTGCTGTTCTAGGGCAAAGAGTTGATAAGAAATTGAACGTTATTCAATATGCTAGTTAAACCCTCGACAATGCTCAAAGAAATTATGCTACTACTGAAAAAGAATTCTTAGCATTTGTATTTGCTTGTGATAAGTTCAGACCTTATATTGTTGATTCTAAAGTAACTATTCACACTGATCATGCTGCTATTAAATATCTTATGGAAAAGAAAGATGCTAAACCTACACTTATTAGATGGGTTCTCTTGCTACAAGAATTTGACATACATATTGTTGATAGAAAGGGAGCTGAGAACCCCGTTGCAGACAACTTGTCTAGGTTAGAAAATGTGCTTGATGACCCACTACCTATTGATGATAGCCTTCCTGGTGAGCAATTAAATGTTATAAATGCTTCTCGTACTGCTCCATGGTATGCTGATTATGATAATTACATTGTTGCTAAGTTTATACTACCTAGTTTCACATACCAGCAAAAGAAAAAGTTCTTCTATGATTTGAGGCATTACTTTTGGGATGACCCACATCTTTATCAAGAAGGAGTAGATGGTGTTATTAGACATTGTGTACCTGAGCATGAACAGGAACAGATCCTACGCAAGTGTCACTCCGAAGCTTATGGAGGACACCATGCTGGAGATAGAACTGCACATAAGGTATTGCAATCTGGTTTTTATTGGCCTACTCTCTTCAAGGATGCCCGTAAGTTTGTCTTATCTTGTGATGAATGTCAAAGAATTGGTAATATTAGTAGACGTCAAGAAATGCCTATGAACTATTCACTCGTTATTGAACCATTTGATGTTTGGGGCTTTGACTATATGGGACCTTTTCCTTCCTCTAATGGATATACACATATTTTTGTTGTTGTTGATTATGTTACTAAGTGGGTAGAAGCTATTCCAACTAGTAGTGTTGATCATAACACTTGTATTAAAATGCTTAAAGAAGTTATTTTTCCAAGATTTGTAGTCCCTAGATATTTAATGACTGATGGTGGTTCACATTTTATTCATGGTGCTTTCCGTAAAATGCTTGCTAAGTATGATGTTAATCATAGAATTGCATCCCCTTATCACCCTCAGTCTAGTGGTCAAGTAGAATTGAGTAATAGCGAGCTCAAATTAATTTTGCAAAAGACTGTTAATAGATCTAGAAAGAATTGGTCCAAGAAACTTGATGATGCATTATGGGCCTATAGAACTGCATATAAAAATCCTATCGGTATGTCCCCGTATAAAATGATTTATGGAAAAGCATGTCACTTACCTCTCGAACTAGAACACAAAGCATATTGGGCTATTAAAGAGCTCAATTATGATTTTAAACTTGCCGGTGAGAAGAGGTTATTTGATATTAGATCACTCGATGAATGGAGAACCCAAGCCTACGAAAATGCCAAGTTGTTTAAAGAAAAAGTTAAAAGATGGCATGATAAAAGGATACAAAAGCGTGAGTTTAATGTAGGTGATTATGTATTACTATACAACTCTCGTTTAAGATTTTTTGCAGGAAAACTTCTCTCTAAATGGGAAGGTCCTTACGTTATCGAGGAGGTCTATCAACAACTTCGAAGGCACAAATCCGGAGGTGGTGAACAGTCAAAGAATCAAACATTATATCTCAAGTAATCCCATAAATGTTGAAACCAATGTTATTGAAACCGTAACCCCGGAGGAATACATAAGGGACACTTTACAGAATGTTTCAGACTCCGAAAAGGAATAGGTATGTGGTACAGTAAGTAAACCGACTCCAAAACAGTTTTTAAGGCAATATTTCTCCGTTTTGGAATATTTAGAAAAATAGAAAAATAAGAAGCAGTCCGGGAAGGACACGAGGGCTCCACGAGGGTGGAGGGCACGCCCTACCCCCCTGGGCGCGCCCCCTACCACGTGGGCACCTCGTGCGCTCTCCGGACTCCGTTTTCGTACACGACATCTATTTTGGTCGGTAAAAATTCATTATATAACCTCCCGAAGGTTTTGACCACCGTATCATGCAAAAATCTCTTGTTCTTGTTTCGAGCTGTTTTCTGCCAGGGTTATCGAAGCTAAGCATCATGTCGTCTCCCTCGTCCTCCAACAATGAGGGCAACGGTGCTTGGCTAATGAAGATAGAGCTGAAGAGAGAAGAACCCATGGAGATCAACAAGGATGAAGGGATCAAGAAGGCCACGGAGGACCAAGCTCCGGCAACAGAAGACATCCTTCAACTTGATCACAATCTTCTTGCCCCAACTGAGATAGAAGCTTTTAAGATGATCGAGTTAGCTCATATACAAAATAAGTATCTCACACGTGAAAATATTTTGTTGAAGGGGCATATCATCGCACTCAAAGGCATTATCCGCAAGTTAGAAGACCTCCTACGCTCGATGTGCGACTATCCATCATCAACAACTCCACCTTCTTCACCAACAAAGGAGACATAATCACATGGGTATGGGCACTCCCCTTGGCAACTGCCAAGATTGGGGGAGTGCCTCGGTATCGTATCACCATCACTTTTCTCTTTACCGTTTTTCTTAGTTCAATCCTTTTGGTAATATCTTGATCTAGTAGAATAAAGTTTATGGCATGATCTAGTTTTGAGTTTTGCTTTATAATCTCTCTATGTAATCGAGTCCGTGAGCTATATATAATAAAGATTAGTGTTGAGTCAAGGGCTTGATTATTTTGCCATGATCCTAAGTGAATAAAAGAAAAGAGAAATAAATAAAAAGGAAACAAAGACATCATATGGATCTTATGGAGAGTAATGAGCTCACATAGAAAAAGTATGATGAATAAAAGTTGTTGAGAGTTGACAAACATAGTTTTGGTCATCGTTTCAATTAATAGGAAGTAATAAAGAAAGAGAGGTCTTCACATATAAATATACTATCTTGGACATCTTCTGTGATTGTGAGCACTCATTATAATATGCCATGCTAAAGAGTTGACGTTGGACAAGGAAGACAACGTAATGGGTTATGTTTTCTTACATCTGAGATAAATTATATTGTCATGGATCATCCAACATGGTTGAGCTTTCCTTTCCCCCTCATGCTAGCCAAATTCATCACACCAAGTAGAGATACTACTTGTGCTTCCGAATACCCTTAAACCGGTTTTGCCATGAGAGTCCACCATACCTACCTATGGATTGAGTAAGATCCTCCAAGTAAGTTGTCATCGGTGCAAGCAATAAAAATTGCTCTCTAAATATGTATGACTTATTAGTGTGGGAGAAAATAAGCTTTATACAATCATGTGATATGGAAGAAATAAAAGCGACAGACTGCATAATAAAGGTCCATATCACAAGTGGCAATATAAAGTGACGTTCTTTCGCATTAAGATTTTGTGCATCCAACCATAAAAGCGCATGACAACCTCTGCTTCCCTCTACGAAGGGCCTATCTTTTACTTTTATCTCCTACCTTGCATAAGAGTCATGGTGATCTTCACCCTTCCTTTTTACATTTTATGCTTTGGCAAGCACAGTATGTTGGAAAGATCCTGGTATATATGGCTAATTAGATGTGAGTTTTCATGAACTATTATTGTTGACATTACCCTTGAGGTAAAACGTTGGGAGGCAAAACTAAAAGCCCCTATCTTTCTTTGTGTCCGATTAAGACTCCATACCCATAAGTATCTTGTGAATGTCAGCAATTGTAAAAGACTATATGATAGTTGAGTATGTGGACTTGCTGAAAAGGTCTTATATATTGACTCTTTCCTATGTTATGATAAATTGCAATTGCTCCAATGACTGATATTATAGTTTGTTAGTTTTCAATGAAGTTTACGAGTCATGCTTGAAATTGTGATTGAATTATTACTCTAGCATAAGAAATCATATGACAAGAATTATGTAAGTTGTTGTTTTAAGAATGATCATGATGCCCTCATGTCGGCATTTTACTTTGATCGACACCTCTATCTCTAAACATGTGGACATATTTTTTGATTTCGGCTTTTCGCTTGAGGACAAGCAAGGTCTAAGCTTGGGGAGTTGATACGTCCATTTTGCATGAAGCTTTTATATCGATATTTATTGCATTATGGGTTGTTATTACACATTATGTCATAATACTTATGCCTATTCTCTCTTATTTTACAAGGTTTACATAAAGAGGGAGAATGCTGGAAGCTGGGATTCTGGGCTGGAAAAGGAGCAAATATTAGAGACCTATTCTGCACAGCTCCAAAAGTCCTGAAACTTCACGGAAGATGTTTTTAGAATATATAAAAAATACCGAGCGCAAGAAGTTCACAAGGGGGGCCACACCCTGCCCACGAGGGTGGGGGGCGCGCCCTACCCCCCTGGGCGCGCCCCCTACCTCATGGGCCACCTGGTGGCCCTCCGGTGTCCATCTTCTGCTATATGAAGTCTTTCGATGAGAAAAAAATTAGAAGTCATCTCCTCGGACGAAACTCCGCCGCCACGAGGCGGAACCTTGGCGGAACCAATCTAGGGCTCCGGCAGAGCTGTTCTACCGGGGAAACTTCCCTCTGGGAGGGGGAAATCATCGCCATCGTCATCACCAACGCTCCTCATCAGGAGAGGGCAATCTCCATCAACATCTTCATCAGCACCATCTCCTCTCAAAACCCTAGTTCATCTCTTGTATCCAATTCTTGTCTCCAAGTCTGGGATTGGTGCTAGTAGGTTGCTAGTAGTGTTAATTACTCCTTGTAGTTGATGCTAGTTGGTTTATTTGGTGGAAGATCATATGTTTAGATCCTATATGCATATTAATACCCCTCTGATTATGAACATGAATATGCTTTGTGAGTAGTTACATTTGTTCCTGAGGACATGGGAGAAGTCTTGCTATTAGTAGTCATGTGAATTTGGTATTCGTTTGATATTTTGATGAGATGTATGTTGTCTCTCCTCTAGTGGTGTTATTTGAACGTCGACTACATAACACTTCACCATGATTTGGGCCTAGAGGAAGGCATTGGGAAGTAATAAGTAGATGATGGGTTGCTAGAGTGACAGAAGCTTAAATCGTAGTTTATGTGTTGCTTCGTAAGGGGCTGATTGGGATCCATATGTTTCTTGCTATGGTTAGGTTTACCTTAATACTTTTGTTATAGTTGTGGATGCTTGCAATAGAGGTTAATCATAAGTTGGATGCTTGTCCAAGTAAGGATAGTACCCAAGCACCAGTCCACCCACATACCAAATTATCAAAGTACCGAACGCGAATCATATGAACGTGATGAAAACTAGCTTGATGATATTCCCATGTGTCCTCGGGAGCGCTTTTCTCTATATAAGAGTTTGTCTAGGCTTGTCCTTTGCTACAAAAGGGATTGGGCCACCTTGCTGCACTCTATTTACTTTTGTTGCTTGTTGCTCGTTACAAATTATCCTATCACAAAACTATTTGTTACCACTTATTTCAGTACTTGCAGAGAATACCTTGTTGGAAACCGCTTATTATTTCCTTCTGCTCCTCGTTGGGTTTGACACTCTTACTTTTCGAAAGGACTACGATAGATCCCTTATACTTGTGGGTCATCACGAGCCACCCGCCAAAAGCATGAATCAATGGTAGAGGAAGTTCAGCAAGAGCTCCAGGATGCCATAGGCAAATGTGAGTCCTTGGAGCGCAAGATTATGGATCAAGATGCCGAACTTGCTAAGGCCCTCCAAAGTGCGCAGGAGGCCCGGGTTGAAGCCCAAGGCGCCTACCGGGAGATCCAAGAGGCCAAGCAGATTGGGGCGGGTAAGACTTTTAATATGCAAAGCAAATTTGTGAGGAGAAGGTTCCTCAAACTGACCCGAGTTTGGAGTTCTCCTGGAGCATTTGCGGATCTGCCCCGGAGTATTGCTAATGCTGCGGAGTTCTTCCGAGCCGAAGAGGGGAGCTCGACGGAGAAGATGTTCTGGTCACAGTACCTTGTGTCAGAGCATCCGGTGCCCCTCAGCGATCAGCTGAAACAGTTGACCGAACTACATAGGGTGGCTAGATTAGCTATGAGGGATATTATAATCCGTCTCTGGCCCGCCGAGCCCATACCCGGCAGCTACTTCGGGCTCGTGAAGCGGCTAGTCGCTGCCTGCCCTCGGCTGGATGCCATAAAGCGGTCGGTTTGTATCGAAGGTGCCCGGATGGCCTTCGCCCGTGTCAAGGTACAGTGGGTGAAGATGAACACTGTCAAGCTGGCAACTGAGGAACCGCCCGCAGGCAAGGAGTACCACACGCCGGAGTGGTATTTTGATGAAGTCTTGGAAGGTTCCCGCATTGTAGAGGGCCACTGTTCGAACGACATTATTTTCGAATGAATGTATCCGTGCTGCCCGATCTTTGTATTATGAAACAAGGCTTATGTATAATATGGTGCTTGTTTTACGTCTAATTCTTTTCCTCCTGTGCGGCCGTTTACGGTATCTGAGAGTTGGCCAGTCATCAGCTTCAGCCCCACGTGGGTAGTACGGGGGTGTTCAGAATGGCACCTGGACACACTTGACCCAACGGCTTGGTCCTTGAAGGAGGTGTTAGTGTGGCGAACTAGGCAATCAGACTATGTGTCTTTATCGCTCTCACTTAGCCATAGGATTTGACAATGATATTGTAGGTGTAGCCACTGGTATTATTCGATTATTCGAACTTGGGTGCTATATACGCCTGCCCGGGTGGAGACCGGTCCTTCGCGTAATGCGGAAAAAATTGCGAGAGATTTATACTTAGTCACCGAATAGCTGACCAGGTCTCGCTGCATCATAACTGTCAGTTTTCAGATTTCTCTACTGAGGTGTTTATTCGGATGAACTGGAAACACAATCATAGTAGTTCTCCCTTTACTACCATAGCTGAAATTGCGAAACGTAAGATAGTAACCACAGGAGTCAGGCAACCCGACTATTGACCAAATACATGATTTGGAGCCGGTGCACATAATTCTATATTCGAGATGTCGAATCGTACTATGAAACTGTTCGTACTTATTTTATTTTTAAGAAATGTACGTGCCCGAATGGAGCCCCTGGAGATTTAAGTTGTACCGAGGTGTACATGGCAATCAGACGAAAAAAGAGGGAATACAGATTAGGAAATAAGCCAGTACCAAATATGTTTGACGAAAAACTGTTTCCGTTATAGTTTGATTGATACGTCAAAACGTATTTTTACAAATGATGAGATAAGCATCGAGGCTATTTTACATGCCGAGCACTAGGGAAAGCTGTGTACGGGTCCAAAACCAGGAAGAGGTGATCTTTAAAGATCCTTTAGATACTCTGCCACACGTCTATGCTATTTTTTCTCCTTGGTGTATTATCCTTCGAAAGGATCAACAATCTGGTTTTCATGAGGGGCCTAAAAAAGGGCCCTTGGTACCGTCGGAAGGTGATGGGGGTTGTAAGGAACCTGGAAAAGAAAAAATAAGAGAAAAGAAACATGAGGGTCAAGATAGGGTCAAGCCGTATTGTGGACTTTGTCTTTACTATGCCTCCGTCTTTGCCCATGGTATCTTTAGTGCGTAGTTATGTACGCGTGGCACATATGCCACAATTCGGTTGGGGCTGAGACGGAGGCCAGATTGCTAATCAAGATCCGGACGAGCTGGACTGTCGCTCTGCAGGGTAGTCCGGACGCGTTATACAGTGTCCGGGGGCTTGGCCACCGATGTAGTGTTTGGCTTGATAAGGCCGCCCTGGACTTCCGCTGCAAGGGTCGCGGTGTGCTCCTCAGTAAGGAGGGAGCGCTCTGTGTTTCCATTGATTGTTATAACACCGCGTGGTCCAGGCATCTTCAGTTTGAGATATGCGTAATGCAGGATCACATTGAAGCGAGCGAACACGGTTCGTCCGAGCAGTGCATGATAGCCGCTACAGAAGGGGACGATGTCGAAGGTCAAGTCTTCACTTTGGAAGTTGTCCGGTGAACCGAAGACGACTTCCAATGTGTTTGAGCCCGTGCAATGGGCCTCTACCCCAAGTATTACTCATTTAAAGGTAGTTTTGGTGGGTTTAATTCTTGACGAATCAATACCCATTTTGCGGACCGTGTCCTAATAGAGCAAGTTAAGAATGCTACCGCCGTCCATGAGGACATGCATAAGGTGGAATCCGATGATAATTGGGTCGAGGACCAATGCGGCCGAGCCTCCGTGACGGATACTAGTCGGATGGTCTCTGCGATCGAAAGTGATCGGGCAGGCTGACCATGGGTTGCATTTTGGGGCGCCTGGCTCTATCGCATAGACGTCCCTTAGAGCGCGCTTGCACTCCCGCTTGGGGATGTGAGTAGTGTATATCATATTCACCGTTTCGACCTCGGGGGGAAATTTCTTCTATCCCCCTGTATTCGATGGGTGAGGCTCCTCCTCGTCGTCCTCTCTGGGCGACCCCTTCTCCTTATGTTCGGTGTTCAGCTTACCAGCCTGTTTAAAGACCCAACAGCTTCTATTGGTATGGTTGGCAGGCTTGTCGGGGGTGCCGTGAATCTGGCTGGGTCGATCTAGTATTCGGTCCAGGCTAGATGAGTTGCCTTTATTTCTTTTAAATGGCTTATTCCGCTGATCTAATTTGGAGCCATTGAATCCGGCATTGACCGCCGTGTCTTCGTTATTGTCACTGTTGCTTCGATGCTTGTGTTTGTCGCGTCGAGGCCTGTCGTTGTCCTTTCAGGTTTAGGAAGTACCCGGGTCACTGGCGCCGTTGGTGCTATGGGATAACCAGCTATCCTCTCCCACCCAAAAGCGGGTCATGAGTGCTGTAAGGGCCTCCATGGACTTTGGCTTCTCTTGGCCAAGGTGTCGAGCGAGCCATTTGTTGGGGAACGTAGTAGAAATTCAAAATTTTCTACGCATCACCAAGATCAATCTATGGAGTAATCTAGCAACGAGGGGAAGGAGAGTGCATCTACATACCCTTGTAGATCGCTAAGCGGAAGCGTTCAAGTGAACGGGGTTGATGGAGTCGTACTCGTCGTGATTCAAATCACCGGAGATCCTAGTGCTGAATGGACGGCACCTCCGTGTTCAACACACGTACAGCCCGGTGACGTCTCCTACGCCTTGATCCAGCAAGGGGAGAAGGAGAGGTTGGGGAAGACTCCATCCAGCAGCAGCACGACGGCGTGGTGGTGGTGGAGGAGCGTGGTACTCCAGCAGGGCTTCGCCAAGCACCACAAGAGATGAGGAGGGAGAGGGGTAGGGCTGCGCCAAGAAGGAGATTGAATCGTGTCTATGGCAGCCCAAAACCTCAAGTATATATAGGGGGAGGGGAGGGGCTACGCCCCCACCTATGTTTCCACCCCTAAGGGTGGCGGCCAGCCCTAGATCCCATCTAGGGGGGCGGCCAAGGGGGGAGAGAGGGGGGCGCACCACTAGGTGGGCCTTAGGCCCATCTAATCCTAGGGTTTGCCCCCTTCCAGTCTCCCTTGCGCCTTGGGCCTTGGTGGGGGGGCGCACCACTAGGCGGGCCTTAGGCCCATCTGAGCCTAGGGTTTGGTCCCTTCCACTCTCCCTTGCGCCTTGGGCCTTGGTGGGGGGGTGCACCAGCCCACCAGGGGCTGGCCCCCTCCCATACTTGGCCCATGCAGCCCTCCGGGGCTGGTGGCCCCACTTGGTGGACCACCGGGACCCTCCCGGTGGTCCCGGTACATTACCAATAAAACCCGAAACTTTTCCGGCGACCAAAACAGGACTTCCCATATATAAATCCTTACCTCCAGACCATTCCGGAACTCCTCGTGACATTCGGGATCTCATCCGGGACTCCGAACAACATTCGGTAACCACGTATATCTATTCCCTATAACCCTAGCGTCATCGAACCTTAAGTGTGTAGACCCTACGGGTTCGGGAACCATGCAGACATGACCGAGATAACTCTCCAGTCAATAACCAACAGCGGGATCTAGATACCCATGTTGGCTCCCACATGTTCCACGATGATCTCATCGGATGAACCACGATCTCGCGGATTCAATCAATCCCGTATACAATTCCCTTTGTCTATCGGTATGATACTTGCCCGAGATTCGATCGTCGGTATCCCGATACCTTGTTCAATCGCATTACCGGCAAGTCTCTTTACTCGTTCTGTAACACATCATCCCGTGATCAACTCCTTGATCACATTGCGCACATTATGATGATGTCCTATGGAGTGGGCCCAGAGATACCTCTCCGTTTACACGGAGTGACAAATCACAGTCTCGATTCGTGCCAACCCAACAGACAATTTTGGAGATACCTGTAGTGTACCTTTATAGCCACCTAGTTACGTTGTGACGTTTGGCACACCCAAAGCACTCCTACGGTATCCGGGAGTTGCACAATCTCATGGTCTAAGGAAATGATACTTGACATTAGAAAAGCTTTAGCATACGAACTACATGATCTTGTGCTAGGCTTAGGATTGGGTCTTGTCCATCACATCATTCTCCTAATGATGTGATCTCGTTATCAACGACATCCAATGTCCATGGTCAGGAAACCGTAACCATCTATTGATCAACGAGCTAGTCAACTAGAGGCTTACTAGGGACATGGTGTTGTCTATGTATCCACACATGTATCTGAGTTTCCTATCAATACAATTCTAGCATGGATAATAAATGATTATCATGAACAAGGAAATATGATAATAATCAATTTATTATTGCCTCTAGGGCATATTTCCAATAGTCTCCCACTTGCACTAGAGTCAATAATCTAGTTCACATTGATATGTGATTAACACTCAAGGTCACATCCCCATGTGACTAACACCCAAAGAGTTCTGGGTTTGATCATGTTATGCTTGTGAGAGAGGTTTCAGTCAACGGGTCTGCAACATTCAGATCCGTATGTACTTCACAAAACTTTATGTCATATCGTAGATGCTGCTACCACGTTCCATTTGGATCTATTCCAAATGGTTGCTCCACTATACGTATCCGGTTTGCTATTCAGAGTCATTCGGATAGGTGTTAAGGCTTGCATCGACGTAACCCTTTACGCCGAACTCTTTATCACCTCCATAATCGAGAAACATGTCCTTATTTTCTCCAAGGACAATTTTGACCGTTGTCTAGTGATCCACTCCTTGATCACCTTTGTACCCTCTTGCGAGACAAGTGGCAAGGCACACATCAGGTGCGGTACACAGCATAGCATACTATGGAGCCTATGTCTAAGCATAGGGGACGACCTTCGTCCTTTCTCTCTATTCTGCCGTGGTCGAGCTTTAAGTCTTAACTTCTTACCTTACAACTCAGGCAAGAACTCCTTCTTTGACTGATCCATCTTGAACACCTTCAAGATCATGTCAAGGTATGTGCTCATTTGAAAGTACCATTAAGCGTTTTGATCTATCCTTATAGATCTTGATGCTCAATGTTCAAGTGGCTTAATCCAGGTTTTCCATTGAAAAACACTTTTCAAATAACCCTATATGCTTTCCAGAAATTCTACATCATTTCCGATCAACAATATGTCAACAACATATACTCATCAGAAATTTTATAGTGCTCCCACTCACTTCTTTGGAAATACAAGTTTCTCATAAACTTTGTATACACCCAAAATCTTAGATCATCTCATAGAAGCATACATTCCAACTCCGAGATGCTTACTCCAGTCCTTAGAAGGATTGCTGGAGCTTTGCATACTTGTTAGCATCTTTCAAGATTGACAAAACCTTCCGGCTGTATCACATACAACCTTTCCTCAAGAAAATCTTTGAGGAAACAATGTTTTGACATCCTATCTGCAAGATTTCATAAATAATGCAGTAATCGCTAATATAATTCCAACAGACTCTTAGCATCGCTCCGAGTGAGAAAGTCTCATCGTAGTCAACTCCTTGAACTTCTCGGAAAACATCTTAACAACAAGTCGAGCTTTCTTAATGGTGATACTTACCATCATTGTCCGTCTTCCTTTTAAAATCCATATGTACCTAACAGCCTTACGACCATCAAGTAGTTCTTCCAAAGTCTACACTTTGTTTTCATATATGGATCCTCTCTCGGATTATATGGCCTCGAGCCATTTTGGAATCCAGGCCCACCATCGCTTCTCCATAGCTCGTAGGTTCATTGTTGTCTAGCAACATGACTTCCAAGACAGGATTACGTACCACTCTGAAGTAGTACGCATCCTTGTCATCCCACGAGGTTTGGTAGTGACTTGATCTGAAGTTTCATGATCACTATCATAAGCTTCCACTTCAATTGGTGTAGGTGCCACAGGAACAACTCCCTGTGCCCTACCACACACTAGTTGAAGAGACGGTTCAATAACCTAATCAAGTCTCTACCATCCTCTCACTCAATTCTTTTGAGAGAAACTTTTCCTCGAGAAAGGACCCGATTCTAGAAACAATCCCTTATTGCTTTCGGATCTGAGACAGGAGGTATACCCAATTGTTTTGGGTGTCCTATGAAGATGCATTTATCCGCTTTGGGTTCGAGCTTATCAGCCTGAAACTTTTTCACATAAGCGTCGCAGCCCCAAACTTTTAAGAAATGACATCTTAGGTTTGTCTAAACCATAGTTCATACGGTGTCATCTCATCGGAATTACGTGGTGCCCTATTTAAAGTGAATGTGGTTGTCTCTAATGCCTAACCCATAAACTATCGTGGTAATTCGATAAGAGACATCATGGTATGCATCATATCCAATAGGGTGCAGTTATGATGTTCGGACACACCATCACACTATGGTGTTCCAGGCTGTATTAGTTGTGAAAGAATTTCCACAATGTCTTAATTCTGTGCCAAACTCGTAATTCAGATATTCATCTCTATGATTATATCATAGATATTTTATCCTCTTGTCACGACGATCTCTCACCTTCACCCTGAAATTACTTGAACCTTTCAATAATTCAGACTCGTGATTCATCAAGTAAATATACTCAACATCTACTCAAATCATTTGTGAAGTAAGAACATAACGATATCCACTACACGCCTCAGCACTCATTGGACTGCACACATCAAAATGTATTACTTCCAACAAGTTGCTTTCTAGTTCCATTTTACTGAAAACGAGGCTTTCAGTCATTTTGCCCATGTGGTATGATTTGCATGTCTCAAGTGATTCAAAATCAAGTGAGTCCAAACGGTCAATTTGCATGGAGTTTCTTCATGCATATACACCAATAGACATGGTTCGCATGTCTCAAAGTTTTCAAAACGAGCGAGCCCAAAGATCCATCAACATGGAGCTTCTTCATGCGTTTTATACCGATATGACTTACGTGGCAGTGCCACAAGTAGGTGGTACTATCATTACTATCTTATATCTTTCGGCATGAACATGTGTATCACTACGATCGAGATTCAATAAACCATTCATTTTAGGTGCAAGACCATTGAAGGTATTATTCAAATAAACAGAGTAACCATTATTCTCCTTAAATGAATAACCGTATTGCGATAGACATAATCCAATCATGTCTATGCTCAATGAAAACACCAATCTCGATGGTAGAGGGAGCGTGCGATGCTTGATCACATCAAGCTTGGGAAAAACTTCCAACACATATTGCCAGCTCACCTTTAGCTAGTCTCCATTTACTCCGCAGCCTTTTATTTCGAGTTTACTAACACTTAGCAACCGAACCGGTATCTAATACCATGGTGCTACTAGGAGTACTAGTAAAGTACACATTAACACAATGTATATCCAATATACTTCTATCGACCTTGCCAGCCTTCTCATCTACCAAGTATCTAGGGTAATTCTGCTCCAGTGGTTGTTCCCCTTATTACAGAAGCAATTAGTCTCGGGTTTGGGTTCAACCTTGGGTTTCTTCACTAGAGCAGCAGCTGATTTGCCGTTTCATGAAGTATCCCTTCTTGCCCTTGCCCTTATTGAAACTAGTGGTTTCACCAACCATCAACAATTGATGCTCCTTCTTGATTTCTACTTTTGTGGTGTCAAACATTGCGAATATCTCAAGGATCATCATATATGTCCCTGATATATTATAGTTCATCATGAAGCTCTAGCAGCTTGGTGGTAATGAGTTCGGAGAAACATCACTATCTCATCTGGAAGATCAACTCCCACTCGATTCAAATGATTGTTGTACTCATACAATCTGAGCACAAGCTCAACAATTGAGCTTTTCTCCCTTAGTTTGCAGGCTAAGAAAATCGTCGGAGGTCTTATACCTCTTGACGTGGGCACGAGCTTGAAATCCCAATTTCAGCCCTCGAAACATCTCATATGTTTTGCGACGTTTCAAAACATCTTCGGTGCCTCAACTCTAAACCGTTTAACTGAACTATCACGTAGTTATCAAAATGTGTATGTCAGATGTTCGCAACATCCACAGACGACGTTCGAGGTTTAGCACACTGAGCGGTGCATTAAGGACACAAGCCTTCTATGAAGCAATGAGGACAATCCTCAGTTTATGGACCTAGTCCGCATAATTGCTACTATCAACTTCCAACTAAATTTCCTCTAGGAACATATCTAAACAGTAGAACTGAAGCGCGAGCCATGACATAATTTGCGAAGACCTTTTGACTATGTTCAGGATAATTAAGTTCATCTTATGAACTCCCACTCAGATAGACATCCCTCTAGTCATCTAAGTGATTACATGATCCGAGTCAACTAGGCCGTGTCCGATCATCACGTGAGACGGACTAGTCATCATCGGTGAACATCTTCATGTTGATCGTATCTACCATACGACTCATGCTCGACCTTTCGGTCTCTTGTGTTCCGAGGCCATGTATGTACATGCTAGGCTCGTCAAGTCAACCTAAGTGTTTTGCGTGTGTAAATCTGTCTTACACCCGTTGTATGTGAACGTTAGAATCTATCACACCCGATCATCACGTGGTGCTTCGAAACAACGAACTGTCGCAACGGTGCACAGTTAGGGGGAACATTTTCTTGAAATTATTATGAGGGATCATCTTATTTACTACCATCGTTCTAAGTAAACAAGATGCAAAAACATGATAAACATCACATGCAATCAAATAATAGTGACATGATATGGCCAATATCATATAGCTCATTTGATCTCCATCTTGGGGCTCCATGATCATCTTGTCACCGGCATGACACCATGATCTCCATCATCGTGTCCCCATGAAGTTGCTCGCCAACTATTACTTCTACTACTATGGCTACCGGTTAGCAATAAAGTAAAGTAATTACATGGCGTTGTTCAATGACACGCAAGTCATACAATAAATAAAGACAACTCCTATGGCTCCTGCCGGTTGTCATACTCATCGACAAGCAAGTCGTGATTCCTATTACAAGAACATGATGAATCTCATACATCACATATCATTCATCACATTCTTCTTGGCCATATCACATCACATAGCATACCCTGCAAAAACAAGTTAGACGTCCTCTAATTGTTGTTTGCATGTTTTACGTGGCTGCAATGGGTTTCTAGCAAGAACGTTTCTTACCTACGCAAAAACCACAAGGTGATATGCCAATTGCTATTTACCCTTCATAAGGACCCTTTTCATCGAATCCGATCCGACTAAAGTGGGAGAGATAGACACCCGCTAGCCACCTTATGCAACTAGTGCATGTCAGTCGGTGGAACCAGTCTCACGTAAGAGTACGTGTAAGGTCGGTCCGGGCCGCTTCATCCCACAATGCCGCCGAATCAAGATTGGACTAGTAACGGTAAGCATATTGAACAAAATCAACGCCCACAACTACTTTGTGTTCTACTCGTGCATAGAAACTACGCATAGACCTAGCTCATGATGCCACTGTTGGGGAACGTAGCAGAAATTCAAAATTTTCTATGCATCACCAAGATCAATCTATGGAGTAATCTAGCAACGAGGGGAAGGAGAGTGCATCTACATACCCTTGTAGATCTCTAAGCGGAAGCGTTCAAGTGAATGGGGTTGATGGAGTCGTACTCGTCGTGATTCAAATCACCGGAGATCCTAGTGCCGAAGGACGGCACCTCTGTGTTCAACACACGTACAGCCCGGTGACGTCTCCTATGCCTTGATCCAGCAAGGGGAGAAGGATAGGTTGGGGAATACTCCATCCAGCAGCAGCACGACGGTGTGGTGGTGGTGGAGGAGCGTGGTACTCCAGCAGGGCTTCGCCAAGCACCGCAAGAGACGAGGAGGGAGAGGGGTAGGGCTGCGCCAAGAAGGAGATTGAATTGTGTCTATGGCAGCCCAAAACCTCAAGTATATATAGGGGGAGGGGAGGGGCTGCGCCCCCACCTAGGTTTCCACCCCTAGGGGTGGCGGCCAGCCCTAGATCCCATCTAGGGGGGCGGCCAAGGGGGGAGAGAGGGGGGCGCACCACTAGGTGGGCCTTAGGCCCATCTGAGCCTAGGGTTTGCCCCCTTCCGCTCTCCCTTGCGCCTTGGGCCTTGGTGGGGGGCGCACCACTAGGTGGGCCTTAGGCCCATCTGAGCCTAGGGTTTGCCCCCTTCCACTCTCCCTTGCGCCTTGGGCCTTGGTGGGGGGGCGCACCAGCCCACCAGAGGCTGGTCCCCTCCCACACTTGGCTCATGCAGCCCTCCAGGGCTGGTGGCCCCACTTGGTGGACCACCGGGACCCTCCCGGTGGTCCCGGTACATTACCGATAAAACCCGAAACTTTTCTAGCGACCAAAACAGGCCTTCCCATATATAAATCTTTACCTCCGGACCATTCCGGAACTCCTCGTGACGTCCGGGATATCATCCGGGACTCCGAACAACATTCGGTAACCATGTATATCTATTCCCTATAACCCTAGCATCATCGAACCTTAAGTGTGTAGACCCTACGGGTTCGGGAACCATGCAGACATGACCGAGATAACTCTCCGGTCAATAACCAACAGCGGGATCTGGATACCCATGTTGGCTCCCACATGTTCCACGATGATCTCATCGGATGAACCACGATGTCGCGGATTCAATCAATCCTGTATACAATTCCCTTTGTCTATCGGTATGATACTTGCCCGAGATTCGATCGTCGGTATCCCGATACCTTGTTCAATCTCGTTACCGGCAAGTCTCTTTACTCGTTCTATAACACATCATCCCGTGATCAACTCCTTGATCACATTGTGCACATTATGATGATGTCCTACCGAGTGGGCCTAGAGATACCTCTCTGTTTACACGGAGTGACAAATCCCAGTCTCGATTCGTGCCAACCCAACAGACACTTTCGGAGATACCTGTAGTGTACCTTTATAGCCACCCAATTACGTTGTGACGTTTGGCACACCCAAAGCACACCTACGATATCCGGGAGTTGCACAATCTCATGGTCTAAGGAAATGATACTTGACATTAGAAAAGCTTTAGCATACGAACTACATGATCTTGTGCTAGGCTTAGGATTGGGTCTTGTCCATCACATCATTCTCCTAATGATGTGATCCTGTTATCAACGACATCCAATGTCCATGGTCAGGAAACCGTAACCATCTATTGATCAATGAGCTAGTCAACTAGAGGCTTACTAGGGACATGGTGTTGTCTATGTATCCACACATGTATCTGAGTTTCCTATCAATACAATTCTAGCATGGATAATAAACGATTATCATGAACAAGGAAATATAATAATAATAAATTTATTATTGCCTCTAGGGCATATTTCCAACACCATTCGTCGCAGATGCTGTGTTTAAAGGCCGCTAAGGCTTCGGCGTCTGGGCAGTCGACAATCTAGTTCTTTTTAATTAGGAACCTGGTCCAGAATTTTCTGGCTAACTCTCCGGGCTGTTGGACTATATGGCTGAGGTCATCGGCGTCCGGAGGTCGGATATAAGTGCCTTGGAAGTTGTCTCTAAAGGCGTCTTCCAAGTATTCCCAGCTTCCCATAGAGTTCTCTGGGAGGCTATTTAACCAGTGGCGAGCTGGTCCCTTAAGCTTTAGGGGGAGGTATTTGATGGCATGTAGATCGTCACCGCGAGCGATGTGAATGTGCAGAATAAAATATTCAATCCGTACTACGAGATCTGTTGTACCGTCATATGATTCGATGTTCACGGGTTTAAACCCTTCTAGGAACCGGTGCTCCATTACCTCATCGGTAAAGCATAGGGGGGTGTGCGGTGCCTCTGTATCGGGTCGCGTCGGGACGTAGTTCGGATGAAGTCCGAATGCGGTTTTCTGCCCGGATGAGGTTGTGCTTGTCACGCCAGGCCTGATGGCCGTCTTCCCATGCTGGAGTATGGCCCGGTTATCCGTAGACTGATCTGGTCTGACCGGTTCTATTGTCCAGGTCATGTCGTAGGTCGTACGTGTATCCCGAAGCCGCTGTTCCCCTGCCTTTACGGCGAGGTGGTGCGGGCTGGTGTTCAGCTTGCGTTGCCACTCTTTCCCGGCCACGTGGTGGTCGGTCGGGTCTATTAGTGGCGCCACGCGTTGGCGGTATGAGCTCAAGGGCCTCATCATCGAATTGGGGTAGCAGCTAGCGTTTCGGGTAGCTCCTTGTTGGGCGTTCGAGGCCGTATTCCTCAGCTGCCAGGACGTTAGTCCACCGGTCATTGAGCAAATCCTGATCAGCCTGAAGCTGTTGCTGCTTCTTTTTCAGGCTTCTTGCAGTGGCGATTAGCTGACGCTTAAAGCGCTCTTGTTTGAGGGGTTCCTCTAGAACGATAAAATCTTTGTTGCCGAGGCTCATATCCTCTTCGGAGATCGGTAGGTAGTTACTGTCCTCCAAGTCCTCGTTCCCGATAGGATCATCAGGGGTTACTTGCCCATCCTCCCAATCATCCTATTCGGATGTTGGCTCTACAGGGGCTTCAGGGTCTTCGGCATTCTCCGGAGTACTATTGTCTTCGGTGCCGGTATTGCCGTCTTTGTCGCGGCGCGATTTTGAGCGGCGCCGCCGACGTCAATGCTTTGGAGGGGTTTAGGCATACTTGTCCTCAACCCGGTCCTCCTTGCCGTCGTCACCATCCTCTTTGGGTGTGTCCACCATGTACACGTCGTATGTGGAGGTGGCCGTTCATCATCCGGTAAACGGAGGGTTTTGGCCTTGTTTGTCTCCGGCATCGTCGTCCATACTGTCTATGTCTTCGAAGGCGTAGTCCAGCATGTCAGTAAGATATTCGATAGTGTCTATGAAGTGGGTGGTGGGTGGGACGTAAAATTCCCCACTCTCAGCCCCTAGTTTGGGCTGGGCATAATTCGGAAGCAATCCTTCCATAATGGTGAGTGATCGCATTAAGTCTAGAGCCTTGTTTAAAGGCGAGGGTTGGACAGAGAAACAAGAGTCCGTCGGGCTGTCCGGAGTTGGAGCCTCCTGGTGGCGCCCGCTTGACACGGACCTCGAGAGTTCGGACTTAGAGTCCGGCGGAGTATCCAGTGCTTGCCGATGACGCCACTCCCTCTGGATCTCCCGTAACAAGTTCCGTAATTTGCAGAGAGTCCGGCGGGCTCTAAACTCCAGTCTTCGGACTTGATAGCCTGCTCCAGATCTAAGGCCGGAGCGATGATGGAGGCCACGAACCCTTCGAATATCAAATCTCCTCGGATATCAGTGACATAGTTTAGGTTCCCGAAACTGATCTGATGACCAAGGGCGTAGCTGTCAATCTGCTTGAGGTAGCCAATCTAGTTGGCATGCCGCGCGAAGCCGCCGAATATGAAAATTTGGCCCGGGGAAAAACCCCCTGAATTAGCATCATTGTAGATGATTGAACGAGCCATCGAACCTTTTATCGACAGCACAGAGGAACTCTCAATGAAAGCACCAATTTGATTGTCAAAACCGGCAGATCTCGGGTAGGGGATCCCGAACTGTGCGTCTAAGGATCAAAGGTAACAGGACGCACGGGACATAATGTTTACCCAGGTTCGGACCCTCTTAATGGAGGTAATACCCTACTTCCTGCTTGATTGACTTTGATGAGTATAGGGGTTACAAGAGTTGATCTACCTCAAGATCGTAATGGCTAAACCCTAGATGTTTAGCCTGTATGATTATGACTATGTATGCCCCTACCAACTAAACTCTCCAGTTTATATGGACACCGGAGGGGGCTAGGGTTGTACAGAGTAAGTTTATGGAGAAAGGAATCTTCATATCTGAACGCCAAGCTTGCCTTCCACGCCAAGGAGAGTCCCATCCGGATACGGGGGGAATCCTTCTATCTTGTATCTTCAAGGCCCACCAGTCTGGCCCACGTCACATAGCCCAGACGCCCGGGGACCTCCTAATCCAGGACTCCCTCAGCGCCAGCTTGTGAGGCTTCTGTTGATCCACTCGAAGGACCAGGTCTCCTTCCTGGAAAGCGCTTCCTCTGACGTGCTTGTCGTGGTAGCTATGCAAATCTTGTTGGTACAATGTTGATCTTATAAGTGCCAACTCATGCTCTTCCTCCAAAAGGTCTAGGCCATCCTATCTTGCCTCTTTAGCTTTAGCCTCCGAGTACAGATCCACTCGGGGAGAATTATGGAGCAAGTCACTCTGTAACACTGCTTCCGACCCATACACCATAAAGAATGTGGTGCGATTGGTGGATCGATTCGGGGTCGTCCTTGATACATCTCCAACGTATCTATAATTTTTTATTGCTCCATGCTATATTATCTACTATTTTGGACATTATTGGGCTTTATTATCCACTTTTATTTTATTTTTGGGACTAACCTATTAACCGGAGGCCCAACC
The DNA here is from genome assembly GCF_018294505.1 of Triticum aestivum. Taxonomy (NCBI): domain Eukaryota; kingdom Viridiplantae; phylum Streptophyta; class Magnoliopsida; order Poales; family Poaceae; genus Triticum; species Triticum aestivum. Next base: position 201,053,725 of record NC_057812.1, read on the forward strand.
CAGAATTGTTGTTTTTTTGCCTATTCTAGGGTTTCGAAGAAAAGGAAAATCAAACGGAGTCCAAATGGAATGAAACCTTCGGGAACGTGATTATCTCACCAAACTTGATCCAAGAGACTTGGACCCTACGTCAAGAAATAAAGGAGGAGGCCATGAGGTAGGAGGGCATGCCTACCCCCCCAGGCGCGCCCTCCCCTCGTGGGCCCCCTGTTGCTCCACCGACATACTCCTTCCTCCTATATATACATACGTACCCCCAAACGATCAGGTATGGAGCCAAAACCCTAATTCCACCGCCGTAACTTTCTGTATCCATGAGATCCCATCTTGGGGCCTGTTCCGAAGCTCTCCCGGAGGGGGCATTTATCACGGAGGGCTTCTACATCAACACCATAGCCTCTCTGATGAAGTGTGAGTAGTTTACCTCAGACCTTTGGGTCCATAGTTATTAGCTAGATGGCTTCTTCTCTCCTTTTGGATCTCAATACAATGTTCTCCCCCTCTCCCGTGGAGATCTATTCGATGTAATCTTCTTTTTGCGGTGTGTTTGTTGAGACCGATGAATTGTGGGTTTATGATCAAGATTATCTATGAACAATATTTGAATCTTCTCTGAATTCTTTTATGTATGATTGGTTATCTTTGCAAGTCTCTTCAAATTATCAGTTTGGTTTGACCTACTAGATTGATATTTCTTGCAATGGGAGAGGTGCTTAGCTTTGGGTTCAATCTTGCGATGTCCTTTCCCAGTGACAGTAGGGGCAGCAAGGCACGTATTGTATTATTTCCATCGAGGATAACAAGATGGGGTTTTCATCATATTGCATGAGTTCATCCCTCTACATCATGTCATCTTGCTTAAGGCGTTACTCTGTTTTCATGAACTTAATACTCTAGATGCATGCTGGATAGCGGACGATGAGTGGAGTAATAGTAGTAGATGCAGGCAGGAGTCGGTCTACTTGTCTCGGACGTGATGCCTATATACATGATCATACCTAGATATTCTCATAACTATACTCAATTCTGTCAATTGATCAACAGTAATTTGTTCACCCACCGTAAAATACTTATGCTCTTGAGAGAAGCCACTAGTGAAACCTATGGCCCCCGGTTCTATCTTCATCACATTAATCTTCCAATACTTAGTTATTTCCTTTGCTTTTTTACTTTGCTTTTATTTTACTTTGCATCTTTACCATAAAAGTACCAAAAATATTATCTTATCATATCTATCAGATCTCACTCTCGTAAGTGACCATGAAGGGATTGACAACCCCTTATCGCGTTGGTTGCGAGGAGTTATTTTCTTTGTGCAGGTATGAGGGACTCGCGCGTAGCCTCCTACTGGATTGATACCTTGGTTCTCAAAACTGAGGGAAATACTTATGCTACTTTGCTGCATCATCCTTTCCTCTTCAAGGAAATACAACGCAGTGCTCAAGAGGTAGCAAGAAGATTTCTGGTGCCGTTGCCGGGGAGGTTCGCGCAAGTCAAGATTTGACTCCCGACAACGAGCCATTTCTGGCGATGTTGCCGGGGAGTCTATGCAAAAGTTAACATACCAAGTACCCATCACAACCCTTATCTCCCGCATTACATTAGTTGCCATTTGCCTCTCGTTTTCCTCTCCCCCACCTCACCCTTGCCATTTTATTCGCCCTCTCTCTCTCTATCCGCCATCTCTTTCTCTATTTGCCTCTTTTTGCCCGCTTGCTTTTTGTTTGCTCGTGTGTTGGATTGCTTGCTTGTCACGATGGCTCAAGATAACACTAAATTGTGTGTTTACCAATACCAACAACAATGATATTATTAGCACTCTGATTGCTCCTCTTACCTATGTTGAATCTTGTGAAATTAATGCTGCCTTGCTGAATCTTGTCATGAAAGATCCGTTTTCCGGCCTTCCTAGTGAAGATACCGCTACCCATCTAAATAGCTTCATTGATTTGTGTGATATGCAAAAGAAGAAAGATGTGGATAATGATATTGTTAAATTGAGGCTATTTCCTTTCTCGCTTAGAGATCGTGCTAAAGCTTGGTTTTCGTCTTTGCCTAAAAATAGTATTGATTCTTGGAACAAGTGCAAAGATTCTTTTATCTCTAAGTATTTTCCTCCTGCTAAGATCATCTCCCTTAGAAACGATATTATGAATTTTAAGCAACTTTATCATGAACATATTGCACAAGCTTGGGAGAGGATGAAATTAATGATACGTAATTGCCCTACTCATGGTTTGAATTTGTGGATGATTATACAAATTTTATATGCCGGATTGAATTTTGCTTCTAGAAATCTTTTAGATTCGGCCGCGGGAGGTACTTTTATGGAAATCACTTTAGGAGAATCTACTAAACTCCTAAATAATATTATGATTAATTATTCTCAATGGCACACTGAAAGATCTACTAATAAAAAGGTGCATGCGATAGAAGAAATTAATGTTTTGAGTGGAAAGATGGATGAACTTATGAAATTATTTGCTAGTAAGAGTGTTTCTTATGATCCTAATGATATGCCCTTGTCTACTTTGATTGAAAATAATAATGAATCTATGGATGTGAATTTTGTTGGTAGGAACAATTTGGTAACAACGCATATAGAGGAAATTTTAATCCTAGGCCTTATCCTAGTAATCCCTCTAATAATTATGGTAATTCCTACAACAATTCTTATGGAAATTACAATAATATGCCCTCTGATTTTGAATCTAATATTAAAGAATTTATTACTTCGCAAAAGAATTTCAATGATTTGATTGAAGAAAAATTGCTTAAGATCGATGAGTTGGCTAGGAACGTTGATAGAATTTCTCTTGATGTTGATTCTTTGAAACTTAGATCTACTCCTCCTAAGCATGATATCAATGAGTCTCTCAAAGCTATGAGAATTTCCATTGATGAGTGCAAAGAAAGAACCGCAAGGATGCGTGCTAAGAAAGATGCCTTTATAAGAGCGTGTTCTTCTAGTTCCTATGAAAATAAAGATGAAGATCTAAAAGTTATTGATGTGTCCCCTATTAAATCTTTGTTTTTTAATATGAATATTGATGATGATGGGACTGAATATGATCCACCTTTACCTAGAAGGCGTTCCAAAAATTCAGAGTTTTTAGATCTTAATGCTAAATTTGATAAAAGTGGGATTGAAGAAATTAAAACCCTAGATGTTGCTAAACCCACTATTTTGGATTTCAAGGAATATAATTATGAAAATTGCTCTTTGATTGATTGTATTTCCTTGTTACAATCCGTGCTAAATTCTCCTCATGCTTATAGTCAAAATAAAGCTTTTACTAAACAAATCGTTGATGCCTTGATGCAATCTTATGAAGAAAAAACTTGAGTGGGAAGTTTCTATCCCTAGAAAACTTTATGATGAGTGGGAACCAACTATTAAAATTAAAATTAAAGATCATGAATGCTATGCTTTGTGTGATTTGGGTGCTAGTGTTTCCACGATTCCAAAGACTTTGTGTGATTTGTTAGGTTTCCGTGATTTTGATGATTGCTCTTTAAACTTGTACCTTGTAGATTCCACTATCAAAAAAACTATGGGAAGAATTGATGATGTTCTTATTGTCGCAAATAGGATTTATGTGCCCGTAGATTTTATTGTTCTTGACATAGATTACAATCCTTCATGTCCTATTATTCTTGGTAGACCTTTCCTTAGAACGATTGGTGCAATTATTGATATGAAGGAAGGAAATATTAGATTCCAATTTATGTTAATGAAAGGCATGGAACACTTTCCTAGAAATAAAATTAAATTACCTTATTAATCTATCATGAGAGCCACTTATGGATTGCCTACCAAAGATGGCAATACCTAGATCTATCCTTGCTTTTTATGCCTAGCTAGGGGCGTTAAACGATAGCGCTTGTTGAGAGGCACCCCAATTTTATTTTTATTCCTTGCTTTTTGCTCCTGTTTAGTAATAAATAATTTACCTAGCCTCTGTTTTGGTTGTGTTTTTTGTGTTTAATTAGTGTTTGTGCCAAGTAGAACCGTTGTGAAGACTTGGGGAAAGTCTTGATATCTTGATGTAAAAAACAGAAACTTTAGCGCTCACGAGAACTGCTGCCATTTTTATTTGGAAAGTAATATTTAGTTAATTATTTTTTAAGATGATTAATAGATAAATTCCTCACGTCCATCATTTTATTTTAGAATTTTTGGGGTTCCAGATATTGCGCTAGCTACAGATCACTACAGACTGTTCTGTTTTTGACAGATTCTGTTTTTCGTGTGTTGTTTACTTATTTTGATGAATCTATGGCTAGTAAAATAGTTTATAAACCATAGAGAAGTTGGAATACATTAGGTTTAACACCAATATAAATAAATAATGAGTTCATTACAGTACCTTGAAGTGGCCTTTTGTTTTCTTTCGCTAACGGAGCTCACAAGATTTTCTACTTTAAGTTTTGTGTTGTGAAGTTTTCAAGTTTTGGTTAAAGATTTGATGGATTATGGAACAAGGAGTGGCAAGAGCCTAATATTGGGGATGCCCATGGCACCCCCAATATAATCTAAGGACACCTAAAAGCCAAAGTTTGGGGATGCCCCGGACGGCATCCCCTCTTTCGTCTACTTCTATCGATAACTTTACTTGGAGCTATATTTTTATTCACCACATGATATGTGTTTTGCTTGGAGCATCTTGTATGATTTGAGTCTTTTTTTAGTTTACCACCATAATCCTTGCTGTACACACCTTTTTAGAGAGCCATACATTATTTGGAATTTGTTAGAATACTCTTTGTGCTTCACTTATATCTTTAGAGTTATATAGTTTTGCTCTAGTACTTCACTTATATCTTTTAGAGCATGGTGGTGGATTTGTTTTATAGAAACTATTGATATCTCATGCTTCACTTAGATTATTTTGAGAGTCTAAAATAGCATGGTAGTTTTTTTTTAAATCCCAATATGCTTGATATTCAAGAATAGTAAAAACTTCCTTATGCTTGTGTTGAACGCTATGAGAAGTTTGATGCTTGATAATTGTTTTGAGATATGAAGATGGCGATATTAAAGTTGTGCTAGTTGAATAGTTGTGAATTAGAGAAATACTTGTGTTAAAGTTTGTGATTCCCGTAGCATGCACATATGGTGAACCGCTATGTGATGAAGTCGGAGCATGATTTATTTTTTGATTGTCTTCCTTATGAGTGGTAGTCGGGGACGAGCGATGGTCTTTTCCTACCAATCTATCCCCCTAGGAGCATGTGCATAATACTTTGCTTTGATAACTTGTAGATTTTTGCAATAAGTATATGAGTTCTTTATGAATAATGTTGATTCCATGGATTATACACACTTTTCTTCCTTCCACCATTGCTAGCCTCTCTAATACCGCGCACCTTTCGCCGGTATCATACACCCACCATATACCTTCCTCAAAACAGCCACCTTACCTACCTATTATGGCATTTCCATAGCCATTCGAGATATATTTCCATGCAACTTTCCACCGTTCCGTTTATTATGACACACTCCATCATTGTCATATTGCTTAGCATGATCATGTAGTCGACATCGTATTTGTTGCAAAGACACCATTCATAATTCTTTCATACATGTCACTCTTGATTCATTGCATATCCCGGTACACCGCCGGAGGGATTCATATAGAGTCATATTTTGTTCTAAGTATCGAGTTGTAATTGTTGAGTTGTAAGAAAATAAAAGTGTGATGATCATCATTATTAGAGCATTGTCCCAATGAGGAAATGATGATGGAGACTATGATTCCCCCACAAGTCAGGATGAGACTCCGGACGAAAAAAAAGGAAGAAAGAAACGAGGCCATAAAAAAAGAGAAAAGGCCCAAATAAAAAATGAGAGAAAAAGAGAGAAGGGACAATGTCACTATCCTTTTACCACACTTGTGCTTCAAAGTAGCACCATGATATTCATGATAGATAGTCTCTCATTTCGTCAATTTCATATACTAGTGGGAATTTTCATTATAGAACTTGGCTTGTATATTCCAATGAAGGCTTCCTCAAAATGCCCTAGGTCTTCATGAGCAAGCAAGTTGGATGCACACCCACTTAGTTTTTTTGTTGAGCTTTCATATACTTAGAGCTCTAGTGCATCCGTTGCATGGAAATCCCTACTCACTCACATTGATATCTATTGATGGGCATCTCCATAGCCCGTTGACACGCCTAGTTGATGTGAGACTATCTTGTCCCTTTTTGTCTTCTCCACAACCACCATTCTATTCCACTTATAGTGCTATATCCATGGCTCACGCTCATGAATTGCATGAAGATTGAAAAAGTTTGAGAATGTCAAAAGTATGGAACAATTGCTTGGCTTGTCATCGGGGTTGTGCATGATTTAAATACTTTGTGTGATGAAGATAGAGCATAGCCAGACTATATGATTTTGTAGGGATAACTTTCTTTGGCCATGTTATTTTGAGAAAACATGATTGCTTTATTAGTATGCTTGAAGTATTATTATTTTTATGTCAATATTGAACTTTTATCTTGAATCTTTCGAATCTAAATATTCATACCACAATTAAGAAGAATTACATTAAAATTATGCCAAGTAGCACTCCACATCAAAAATTCTATTTTTATCATTTACCTACTGGAGGACGAGCAGGAATTAAGCTTGGGGATGCTTGATACGTCTCCAACGTATCTATAATTTTTGATTGCTCCATGCTATAGTATCTACTGTTTTGGACATTATTGGGCTTTATTATCCACTTTTATATTATTTTTGGGACTAACCTATTAACCGGAGGCCTAGCCCAGAATCGCTGTTTTTTTTGCCTATTTTAGGGTTTCGAAGAAAAGGAATATCAAAGGGAGTCCAAACGGAATGAAACCTTTGGGAACATGATTTTCTCACCGAACATGATCCAGGAAACTTGGACCCTACGTCAAGAAATAAAGGAGGAGGCCATGAGGTAGGGGGGCGCCTACCCCCCAGGCGCGCCCTCCACCCTTGTGGGCCCCCTGTTGCTCCACCGACGTACTCCTTCCTCGTATATATACCTACGTACCCCCAAACGATCAGATACGGAGCCAAAACCCTAATTCCACCGTCGTAACTTTCTATATCCATGAGATCCCATCTTCGGGCCTATTCCGGATCACCGGGAGGGGGCATCTATCACGGAGGGCTTCTACATCTACACCATAGCCTCTCTGATGAAGTGTGAGTAGTTTACCTCAGACCTTCGGGTCCATAGTTATTAGCTAGATGGCTTCTTCTCTCTTGTTGGATCTCAATACAATGTGCTCCCCTCTCTTGTGGAGATCTATTCGATGTAATCTTCTTTTTGCGGTGTGTTTGTTGAGACCGATGAATTGTGGGTTTATGATCAAGATTATTTATGAACAATATTTCAATCTTCCCTGAATTCTTTTATGTATGATTGGTTATCTTTTCAAGTCTCTTCGAATTATCAGTTTGGTTTGGCCTACTAGATTGATCTTTCTTGCAATGGGAGAAGTGCTTAGCTTTGGGTTCAATCTTGCGGTGTCCTTTCCCAGTGATAGTAGGGGCAGCAAGTCACGTATTGTATTGTTTCCAACGAGGATAACAAGATGGGGTTTTCATCATATTGCATGAGTTTATCCATCTACATCATGTCATCTTGCTTAAGGCGTTACTCTGTTTTCATGAACTTAATACTATAGATGCATGCTAGATAGCGGTAGATGAGTGGAGTAATAGTAGTAGATGCAGGCAGGAGTCGGTCTACTTGTCCCGGATGTGATGCCTATATACATGATCATACCTAGATATTCTCATAACTATGCTCAAGTTTGTCAATTGCTCAACAGTAATTCGTTCACCCATCATAAAATACTTATGCTCTTGAGAAAGCCACTAGTGAAACCTCTGGCCCCCAGGTCTATCTTCATCATATTAATCTTACAATACTTAGTTATTTACTTTGCTTTTTTCTTTGCTTTTATTTTACTTTGCATCTTTATCATAAAAATACCAAAAATATTATCTTATCATATCTACAGATCTCACTCTCGTAAGTGACCGTGAAGGGATTGACAACCCCTTATTGCGTTGGTTGCGAGGAGTTATTTGCTTTGTGCAGGTACGAGGGACTCGCGCGTAGCCTCCTACTGGATTGATACCTTGGTTCTCAAAACTGAGGGATATACTTATGCTACTTTTCTGCATCATCCTTTCCTCTTCAAGGAAATCCAACGCGGTGCTCAAGAGGTAGCAGTCCTCAAGCCCAGAGGACTGACAGTAGATCGGTCATGTAGGTCCCTACCACGTGAGTCAGTTCGCGCATGAGGCGAGGTTTCAATACTTGGAGTATGAGCCCATCTCTCTCGTGGCTTGCCCATTCGACTGCGGGTGTGCCACGGAGGCGTAATTAACCCAAGTGCCTTGGGTGCAGCAGAACTCATGAAACTCGCCCAAGTCGAAATTAGACCGTTGTCGGTCATGATGCTATGAGGGACTCCGAGTCTGAAGATTATCTCTTTGATGAACTGAATGGCAGTGGCCGAGTCCAACTTCTTTATTGTCTTGGCCTCGATCCACTTGGTAAACTTGTCCACTGCCACCAACAAGTGTGTGAAGCCACTCGCCCCAGTCCGAAGAGGGCCGATCATGTCGAGTCCCCAGATGACGAATGACCAAGTGAGGGGGATAGTCTTCGAAGTGGACGTCGGCTTGTGCGGCTGATTCACGTAAAACTAGCACCCGACTCATTGATCCACTATATCCTGAGCAGCCTTATTGGCTCAGGGCCAATAGAACCCGGCTATGATGGCGACCAAGGTGCGAGAGGATGCATGGTGTCCACAAGTTCCCGGGTGAATCTCTTGCAGAATTTGTTGCCCTTCCTCCAGTGATATGCATCGCTGAGTGACTCCGGTTGTGCTCTTTTTGTACAGTTGGCCTCCCTAACGGTGAAGGCCATGGATCGGCGGACGATCTGGCGAGCTTCATCCTCATCTTCTAGGAGTTCCTGCCGAAGCAAATATGCTAGGTATGGTTCATTCCACTCGGTAGTGGTGACTAGTATCTCTTGGACCAGGTCAATCACCGCTGGGACGTCTACTTCAGTCAGCTCGGAAGGACTGACTTGTTGCGGGAGATCTTCCACAAAGGGATTTTCCTTGATCGTGGGCGAGTGTAGGTGTTCTAGGAACACATTCATTCTTGGGAACTGGCTTCTGGGTGGAACCCATCTTGGCCAGATCATCAGTTTCTCGGTTCTTAATATGTGGCACATGATGAAGTTCCAGCCCTTCGAAGTGTTTCTCCAGTTTTCTGACGGTGTTGCAGTAGCCAGCCATCGCCAGGCTGCAGATATCCCACTCTTTCATGACTTAGTTGACCACCAGATCTAAATCGCCATAGACCATCTGTCGGCAAATTCCCAGAGAAATTGCCATTCGCAGCCCATACAAGAGAGCTTAGTATTCGGCTTTGTTGTTGGAGTCGAAGTGGATCTGAAGCACATAACTAAGTCGATCGCCTTTAGGTGACACCAAGACCACTCCAACCCCGGAGCCGTGGAGCATCTTGGAGCCGTCGAAGAACATCGTCATGTGTTCCAGAACACTCAGGACAGGTTGTTGTTGCTCAATCCGCTCAAAAAGGAATTCTACCAGGGCTAGTGACTTGATGGCTTTCTTGGCCTCAAACTTGATGTCCAGCGGATGGAGCTCAATGGACCACTTAGCCACTCAACCAGTGGCATATCTGTTGTTCATAGTCTGAGACAAAGGGGCGACACTTATCATTGTGACCGAGTGTTCTTGAAAGTAGTGTGCCACCTTCTTAGTAGTTAGGTATATTCCATATACTAGTTTCTGATAATGCAGATACCTTTGCTTGGAAGGGGTCAGGACTTCAGAGATGTAGTAGACTGGTAGTTGGAGCTTGAAGGTTTTGCCTAGTTCTTCCCATTCCACAGTGAGAATCGTGCTAACGACTCAGCTCGTGGATGCAATGTATAAGTGCAAAGGCTCTTTGCTGCTCAGAGTAGCTAGCAACGGCTGGGTGGAAAGCGGGGCTTTAAGTTCCTGGAATGCAGCCTACGCTTCGGGAGTCCACTCAAACCTGTGGGACTTCTTCATCAGTCGGTAAAGCGGCAGGGCCTTTTCACCGAGTCTTGAGATGAATCTAGCTACTTAGGGCCTCTAGGCAGCCTGTGAGGCGATGTTCGCCATGGAGCCGCTATGGTCACTTCATTCAGATGATGGCCCCGATCTTCTCAGGTTTGGCATCGATCCCACGTTCGGAAAGGAGGAAACCGAGTAATTTGCCTATAGGTACACCGAATGTACACTTAGCTGGGTTGAGCTTGATCCCAAAGGTGCACAAATTCAGGAATGTCTCCGCGAAGTCGGTCAGGAGATCAGAACCTTTCTTGGACTTGACCACAATCTCATCCATGTAAGGTTCCACATTCCGACTGATCTGTTTCCGTAGGCACTTTTGAATCATACGCTGAAACATGGCCCCAGCATTCCTCAATCCGAGTGGCATAGTGATATAGCAAAACACCCGAATGGGGTGATGAATGTTGTTTTGATTTCATCAGGACCGTAGATTCAGATCTGGTGGTACCCAGAGTACGCATCCAGAAACGGCAACCGCTCATACCCAGCAGTAGAATCTACTATCTAATCTATGCGAGGAAGAGGTAAATGATCCTTCAGGAATGCCAGATTGATGTGCCTCAAATCTACACACACCCGGAGAGTATTATTCTTCTTTGGCACTAAGACGATGTTGGTGAGCCACTCGGAGTGGTACACCTCTCGGATGAATTCGGCGGCTAAGAGTTGCACTATCTCCTCGCCAATCGCCTTGCAATTCTGGGCGGAAGATCATTGAAGGTGCTCCTTGAGGGAGTCCTGTATTAAGGGGTCCTCGGCTGTCCGGGCTATGTGATGTGGGCCGGACTAATGGGCCTCATCGCCTATCGCTTTGCAATTCTGGGCGGAAGATCGTCGAATGTGCTGCTTGAGGGGGTCCTGGATTAAGGGGTCCTCGGGCGTCTGGGCTATGTAACGTGGGCCAGACTAATGGGCCGTGAAGATACAAGACATAAGACTTCCTCCCGTGTCCGGATGGGACTCTCCTTTGCGTGGATGGCAAGCTTGGCATTCAGATGTAAATATTCCTTTCTCTGTACAACCCTAGGTCCTTCCGGTGTCTATATAAACCGGAGGGTTTAGTCCATAGAGGCAAGGATAATCATAATCATACAGGCTAGACAATCAGGGTTTATCCATTACCATCTCGTGGTAGATCAACTCTTGTAACCCTTGTACTCATCAAAGTCAATCAAGCGGGCCCGATCCCGAGATTTCGGGGGCCCGGGGCGAGATAACTAAAAGGGGCCCTAAAGCCACATAAATATTTTTTTGCTATTTTAATTGCAAATAAATACACTTTACACTATAATTTATGTCGTGTTGTCGTCTCGACTATTATAAAACCAGGGTCATAATCATTTACATAAAATTTGGCGGCTCTTGTTAATCAATTATTAGGTGAATTAGTAACACTTTCGTGCCTACTCAAATGCTTTTTGACCTATAATGTTTTGCTAGGTTGTTGTTCAATAGCGACTAAAGCTAATTCCTCGGAGTTTTCAGAAGTACTTTGTTTTATTTTGCACGGAAGTAGTAGAAGTACTCTTGTGGGACTATCAACTCATATGCATGTTCTCTTTTTTCTCATTGTCATGGATAATTTCTAGATAAATCTTTCTAAATTAATAGCATTCTTGCTAATTAGCATATACACATATGATAAAAGAAATTAAGAGCACTGATAATTAAATAAAGAAATACTAAGAGGCATGGAATAAGTTACGTGGAAGGCTAGAAAGATTGAAATTGCATGCTTTTGTTGCTGCTTACGAGTCACGAACAGAAATCTGAGTTTCCCTATTCTATTCCCAATCACTACAAGAAATCGAAGTGCGAGAAAGAGTTGTGCACGAGAATTAGTTAACTTCAGAAATTGAACAATCTGAATCTGAAAAGACTATAAAAAGAGAAGATTTGTGTTGAGGCGGAGGTTGATGGAAACTTGAAAATCGCATTACCTTCCTTTACTAATCGCGTACAGCAGCCAAAAATCACAATTGGACGACACGGGAACATGCGGTTGACCATGGCTGATTGGTTCCCAGTTGTCGAAGAGAAGAAATAGAAGCCGAGAAGACCATGTGCGTCGTGCGGCAATGCCTGAATTAATGGATCTGTCACAATTCTTTCCGCTTTTTGAGAAGGGATAAGTCCATTTTTTACATGGGAAAGTATTATTTCCTACTCCCTCCGTCTAGGTGAGTAAATCACATTAGGAAGAGCAGCGCGACCTAGGTGAATTGTGATTGGATGAGTATGAGCACGGCAAGCTAGGAAACTTCCAATAATAGTGTTGGTTTAAAATGAAAGTAAAATCGGCATTGAATATGTGAGTGCATGCAAAACAATCATCAATCTCTTGCCTAATCAAACCCCAGTAGCTATGATGCACTGGACGTTCTCCTATGGGCGCCTCCTCTTTCTCCCTAGGTGTGTAGCAATACGAGGCTGGGAGGGAAACGAGAACGAGATTTAATGTAATGCGCCTAGGACTTTTGGGAATATTTGGTTTTGGTAAGATGACCTATATACCTAGACGGAGGGAGTACTAAACATCACTAAAAATAAGGCAATCGGTTACATGCAAAGAATTATTTCCCTTTTTTAGAATCAAATCGACCTTTCACATGGAAAATAATTCTTGCCTAAAAATCACAAATCTTTCCTAAACATCACACATCGGGGGCCCTTCCTAATCGGGGGGCCCGGGGCAGCCGCCCCCTGCCCCCCTTAGGGCCGGCCCTGCAAACAAGCAGGACATAGGGTATTACCTCCATCAAGAGGGCCCGAACCTAGGTAAAACATCGTGTCCCTTGTCTCCTGTTACCATCAATCCATAGACACATAGTTTGGGACACCCGACCCGAGATCTACTGGTTTTGACACCGACATTGGTGCTTTCATTGAGAGTTCTGTTGTGTCGTCGCCAGAAGGTTCGATGAGTCCATTAGTCATCTACAATAATGCTGCCCTGAGGGAGGTCTTTCTCCCTGGCTAGATCTTTGTGTTCGGCGGCTTTGCACTGCGGGCCAACTCACTTGGCCATCCAGAGGAAATCGACAGCTACGCCCTAGGTCACCAGATTAGTTTTGGAAATCTGGATTATGTCACTGATATCCGAGGAGACTTGATCTTCCAAGGGTTCGCGACCCCAACCTCCGCTCTGGCCTTAAATCCGGAGCGCGTCTCCAGGTCCGAAGAGGGATTCCCAAGCCCGCCGGACTCTCTGCGGCTATTAAGCCTAGTACGGGAGAGCCGGAGGAAGCAGTGTCACCGTCAATCATCATGAAGCCGAACTCTTCTCCGAGCATTGACCCCGAACCCTCGGAGTCGGCATCGTGTGTGCTTGGCCAAGGAGTTTCCTCCCTGCCGTACTCCACGAACTCCCTTCTCCCTGGCCGAACCTCGCCTGTAAGCGAGGCTCTGGACTTAATGTGATCCCTCGTCATTACAGAGGGGCAATGTCTGAACTATGCCTAGCCCGGACTAGGGGCTGAGAGCAGGGAATTTTACGCCCCACCCACCACCCACTTCATAGCCACTGTCGAACATTTAACCGACATGCTCGATTACGGCTCTGAAGACATCGATGGTATGGACGACGATGTCGTAGAGGAGCAGACCCAAACCCGCCGTTTACCGGACGCTGGACAGCCACCTCTTCGTATAACGTGTACATGGTGGATACACCCAAAGAGGGTAACGGCGATGACGAGAAATATCCAGTTGAGGATACACCTCCCGAGATACAACCAAAGCACCGACGTCAGCGGCACTACTCTAAATCACGTCGTAGAAAAGGCAGTAATACCAGCAATGGAGACGATAACACTCCGGAGAATGCCAAAGACCCAGAAGCCCCCGTCGAACCAACATCCGAACAAATGATAGGAAGGAGGGGCATGGTAACCTTGGCGAGCCAGTCGGAGACGAGGACTCGGAGGACAACAATTATGTGCCACCCTTCGAAGATGAAATAAGCCTCGGCGACGAAGACTTCATCGTGCCAGAGGAACCTCTCGCGCAAGAACGCTTTAAGCAACATCTCATCGCAACCGCGAGGAGCCTCAAAAGGAAGCAGCAATGGCTTCAAGACGAACGGGATACACTAAATGACAGATGGACTAAGGTCCAGGCAGCCGAAGAATACGGCCTCGCACGACCAACTAAAAGCTACCCGAAGCGCAAGTTATTACCCCAATTCAAGGTTGAGGCGCGGGAGCCCCTAACATCAGCGCGTAACGCATCTGATAAACTAGACCGGCCACCGCGTGGTCAAGACAGAGAAGCTACCCAAGCCAAACACCAGCCCACATTACCCCGCCGTAAAGGCAGGGAGACAGTGGCCCAGGATTACACCTACGACCTACGATAGGACCTGGACACTAGGGAAGGCCTAGCCAGATCAATATACGGGTCAAGGGGATGTGTCCCAACATGAGAGGACAGCTATCAGGCCCGGCGTGATCAAAACAACCCAACTCGGGGCAAAAACCGCATAGGGACGTCCGCTGAGCTCTGCCGCGATGTCGCCCATTATAGAGGCACCGCACACCCCCTATGCTTCACTTTGGAAGTAATGGAGCACAAATTCCCAAAAGGTTTTAAACCTATGAATATCGAATCATATGATGGAACAACCGACCCTGCAGTATGGATTGAGGATTTCCTTCTCCATATCCACATGGCATGCGGTGATGATCTCCATGCCATCAAATACATCCCACTAAAATTAAAGGGACTAGCCCGGCACTAGCTAAACAGCCTCCCAGAGAACTCCATTGGCAATTCGGAAGACTTGGAAGACGCCTTTCGCGACAATTTCCATGGTACATATGTCCGGCCTCCGGACGCCGATGACCTCAGTCACATCATCCAGCAGCCCCAAGAGTCAGCCAAGAAACTTTCTCAATTAAGAAGAACCAAATCGTCGACTGTCCGGACGACGAAGCCCTCGCGGCCTTTAAACATAGCGTCCATGATGAGTGGCTTGTCCGTCACCTCAGCCAAAAAAACCTAAGTCCATGGCAGCCCTTACCTCACTAATGACCCGCTTTTGCGCGGGAGAAGATAGCTGGATTGCTCGTAGAAGCAATAGCACTAGCGATCCTGGCACCTCCGAAGCCAGGGACGGCAATGGCAAACCACGACGCGATAAAAACAAGCGTCGAAACAATAACGTAGGAACCCAAGACACGGCGGTCAACGCCGGATTCAGTGGCCTCAAATCCGGTCAATGGAAGAAGCCATTCAAGGGAAACAGAGACGGTCCATCCAGCTTAGACAAGATACTGGATCGGCCCTGTCAGATTCATGGCAGCCCTGACAAACCCGCCAACCATACCAACAGAAATTGCTGGGTTTTCAAACAAGCCGGCAAGCTCAATGCCGAGCACAAAGGGAAGGGGACACCCAATGACAGGGAAGACGAAGAGACTCGTCAACCAAACACCGGGGGACAGAAGCAATTTCCCTCTGAAGTCAAAACAGTAAATATGCTACACGTGACGCATATCCCTACAAGGGAGCGCAAGCACGCACTATGAGACATCTATGCCATAAAGCCGGTCACCCCAAAAC
This sequence comes from Triticum aestivum, assembly GCF_018294505.1. NCBI lineage: Eukaryota > Viridiplantae > Streptophyta > Magnoliopsida > Poales > Poaceae > Triticum > Triticum aestivum. The sequence continues at coordinate 201,069,430 of NC_057812.1, forward strand.
TTAACTCATGGGCGGCCTGCCCAATCACTTTTGATCGCAAGGACCACCCGACCAATATCCGTCATGGAGGTTTGGCAGCTCTGGTCCTCAATCCAATTATCGACAGATTCCATCTCATGCGGGTCCTTATGGACAGTGGCAGTAGCCTCAATTTACTTTATCAAGACACTGTCAGCAAGATGGGCATTGACCCCTCAAGGATCAAACCCACCACAACTACCTTCAAAGGAGTAATACCCAGCGTCGAAGCTCACTACATGGGTTCAATCACACTGGAAGTCGTCTTCGGCTCGCCAGACAACTTTTGAAGCGAAGACTTGATCTTCAACATTGTCCCGTTCTGCAGCGGCTTCCATGCACTGCTCGGGCATACCACTTTTGCTCATTTCAACGCGGTCCCACACTACCCTACCTAAAACTTTAGATGCCCAGTCCACATGGCATCATCACAATTAACGGAAACACGAACCACTCCCTCCACACCAAGGACCAGACCGCGGTGATCGCAGCCGAAGTATCAAGCGGCACCTTCAAGCCGCATATCTCATCGGCCATTAAGCCACCGGCCCCTATTACACAGGACCGGCCGATTTTAAAGCTGGATTAGCAGTTCTGCCTCCGTCATTCGCCCTATATACCTGCGAAGTTTGTATCGCGCATGCATAATTATGCACTTAAAGTACCTTGGTCATCGGCGGCGGCACAATGCGGACAGGCCTACAATACAGTTCGCCCTCCTACAGCCTTTCTTTCTTTTCTAACTATATCTTATATTTGCCACAGGTGACTCAAAAACGGTTCATCTTACGGACCTACGAGGACTCTTACTGAGCCCGGTTTTGTACAAATAACTAAAGATCACTTCTTTTAAGGAATACTTTTCGCTGAGGCAACGGCAGTGCAGACGTGCGACAGGAGGTCAAGAAGATTTTCTGTAGACCAAATACTCTATTTAAAACTTGTATAGAGCCTTTTTTCCTCAGCCTTCCACCCCTGGCATGTAAAATGGTCTGGGTAGTAGTGTTATAATCTGTAAGATTGTGTTCGACGTATCAATCAGATTCCAGTGAACATAATCCGTCTCTAGTATTTGCTTTTCCTCATAGAATTGCATTATTTGGTTGTTTCACGCACACACCTCGGCACAAATCGCCAGGGGATCTATACGGCAACATACGGGTTGCCAAACAACTCAGAACAGCTCTATAGCATACTTCGGTGTCGCGAGTTTGGCATTATATGCATCAGCTCCGAATCATGTCTTTGGTCAATAGTTGGGTTTCCCAGCTCCTATGCTTACTACCTTACATTCCATCTTATCGGCTAGGGTAGTACAGGGAGAACTACTGCGATTGTGTTTCCGGTTCACCTGGTTAAACATCTCAGTAGAAAAAGCCAAAAACTGACCGTCATGATGCAGCGAGCTGGTCAACCACTCGGAGACTAATTAGAATCTTTTGTGATTCCTTCCGTACTACACGAAGGACTGTTCTTTATTTTTTTCAGTCACCTATGTAATGCAACCGTATTCGGATCACCGTGTGCATACTAGGGGCTACATCATAGACCCCACCATAAAACTCCTACGGCTAAGTGAAAGTGTTAAAGCCCTATAGTCCGATTGCCTAGTTCGCTGCACTGACACCTCCTTTAAGGACCAAGACGTTGGGTCAAGAGTGATCAGATGCTAATCTGAACACCCCCCGTATTATATGCGAGGGGACTGAAGCCGGCGACTGGTAAACTTTCAGATTATAAAAAAATGGCCACACGGGAGGAAATAACTTCTAAGCCAAGAAATGAATAGAACACAGCCTAAATGTATCATAATATTGTTCTCACAATTCTGCTGCATCTATTCGAACATAATATCCTTCGATCACTGCCCTCTATCAAGCGGGCACCCTCTAGGACATCCTCCAAATAATGCTCCGGCGTGCGGTGGTCCGTGCCGCCGGGCGGGCCCTTAGCCGCAACATCGGTGGCCTTCATCTTTGCCCAGTACATCTTGATACGGGCGAAGGCCATCTGAGCACCCTCTACGCATGCCGACCTCTTGACGGCATTGATACGCGGCACTGCATCGACAAGTCGTTGCACCAAACCGAAATAGCTGATCGAAATGGGTTCAGTCGGCCACAGCCGGACCACGACGTCCTTCAAGGCAGCTCCGGACATCTTGTGGAGCTCGGCCCACTGTGCCATCTGTTTGTTCAGCAACGCCTAACGCCATGGCACGTTGAATTGTGACCAGAAAAGCTTCTCCATGGAACTTCCTTCCCGCGCTTGGAAGAACTGTGCCGCATCGGAGACACTCTTCGGCAGGGCCAAGAACGCGTCTGGAGAACTCCACAATTGATTAAGCAGAGCATACTTTGGGTCACTGAAATTAGTTTGTAAAATAAAGGGCTTACCAGCCGCTATCTCCCCAGCTTGCCGGATCTCCTCCCGAGCAGATCTAGACTCGGACTGTGCTTCTCTCGCCTCTTGTAAGGCCTTGTTGAGTTCGGCGGCCTTGGCTTTGTTATCCTCCTTGAGTGATTTGCACTTGCCAGTGGCATCCCCTAGCTCTCGCTCCATGACAGATATTCTCGCTTCGCACTGGCGCCGAGTGGCCTGTTCGGCCTTTAAATCAGCAGCCGCCTTTGGGCAGCTGCATGGCCTGGGCTTGCTCCTTGGCCTGGGCAAGCTCGGCCCGAAGGGTCTCATCCGCGGTAGCACCATCTACATTTATGCATATCACAGTGTATGGTTTTCAGCTTCGTGCTCATACTATTATACATGCGTAAGCGGGCAGTCCCAAAACATAACTTGTGCCTCATCGAGCCGCCTGTTAATATGGGTAATGTCGTCATCAGCTAATTCAAGTTTCGGCTTTATATCTGCAATTTCCGCAGCTTGGGCAGTTGCCTTTGACATAACAGCCTGTTTCCAAATTAATCATGTTACTGTCGGATCACGGGTTCCGGCAAAACCCTCAAGGTTCGAACACTGGGGTGCGCACGAAAATCTCCCCCTACCAACTCACACCCTGAACCTCGCCACGATCTCAAAGGCAAGCTCGACGAAATCGCAACACAAGAGACACAAGATTTATACTGGTTCGGGCCACTGTTGTGGTGTAATACCCTACTCCAGTGTGGTGTGGTGGATTGCCTCTCGAGCTGAGGATGAACAATACAACGGGAAGAACAGCCTCCAGAGGTGAGGTGTTCTTGTGCTTGGTGGGTGTGAGGATGGGTTGGATCTAGTCCCAGATGAGATGGCTCAGGCTCTCCCCCCTTCTACTGTGGTGACTAATCCTATTTAATAGAGGCCCCGGTCCTCTGCCCAAATATTGAGCGGGAAGGGAGCCAACAATGGCCAAATTGAAAGGGGACAACTAGTACAAGTTATGCTGACAAAAGCAGTCTTCGCCTGCCAAAGGCTCTGGTGGTGACGCCGCCTTGGGCTCCATGGTGACCTCCGTCTTGCCGTCCTGCTGGTCTTGGTCTCGTTGCACCGATATGGAAACCTTTGCTTGATGCCTCGGTACTCCTCGCCTGTGTTTGCCTCCTTAGCACCAAAGAGGAAACAAGGACATTCTGTGTGCTGGCGCCCGCCTGGCGCCCGCCTGGTCTCGATCATCATGGCTCACGTCATTGGAACCTCGCGAGGTTTGCCTTGCCTTGATCTCTCTGCCCCTCGTGAGCCATCCTGGTGAGGCCACTCCCGAGGAGGTCTTGTGTCGTCCACCTCGCGAGGCTTGGCCCCTCACGAGGGTCTTGAATGCTTGTTGGTGAAGATGGGCCATACGGGTCCGCTTGCAGAGCCACGCTGTGGGCCGCAGGCAGGCAAGTCTGCGGACCTCCGTTCCCAGAATGCCGACAGTAGCCCCCGGGCCTAAGGCGCGCTCGGGCTTGGCTTCAAGGCGAAGCCAAAGGGCAAGCGATGAGTGTCGCGGGCCCCAATAGCCTGCGGCCTTGGTCGACGCATGGCGATTGATTGGACATGGGCATCTCGGCTTCCCCATGTTGCCTTGATATCCGCCTGGCTAGGCGGCCGCCGCGGTCTACACAGTTTCCCTCCTGTTGTTGCCGCGCACTCCCCAATTCTTCCGCTTCCTCGAAGCTCAGCCTCTTCTCCCGATCCGATCTAAGCCTAATACTCCCATTGCCATGGCGCCGAACTAGTCGGAGAAAGGGAAGAGTCCCCTATCCTCCGCCGGGCTACGCCCGGCCACTGAGCCTGCCGTTGGCAGGTCGCTCGTGCTCAACCAAGAAGCCATGGACAAGGTGCATCCCATGCTCGCCTCCTGCTTCAATGAGTGGGGAGGGACGATGACTTGGCCTGCGTCTCGTGCTCGTATCAACCGGACAGCCACCGAGGTCCCATTCTTCATCGACGCCCTTTGGGCTGGCCTAGTTCCTCCTTTCTCCGCCTTCTTCAACGTTGTGCTTGCCCCTTATCAGATCCACATGCCGCACCTTGATCCCCAATCCGTGAACCTTCTTGCCGTCTTCGCCTTTGTTTGCGAGGCCATGGTGGGAATTGCTCCTTCCGTGTCCCTTCTCCTGCACTTCTTCTCGTTGCACCTGATTGATCCCCGACAGAGCTCGGGGTGCCTGAGCTTCTAGGCCATGGCAGCGATTGCAGGCGCGGGGATTGACTTCGAGCTTCCACTATCCACGAGCGAGTTTTGGACACGGTGGGTATTTGTTGATGTCGGAGTGCTTAGCCCTTTGCTCCATTGCCCGTCGGCGCCTGCCGTCCCCAACTCAGGTTGGTGCCATCAAAGGCTCGCCGATTCATGCCTCGTCCCTGTCTGGCTCAAGCTGAAGGGGCTGAAAGACCTTGGCGTGGCTGCGCCTATGGTGGTGAAGGAGTTCGTCCGACGCCGGGTGGCTCCGCTTCAGCGCCATTCCTGGCCAATGTGGGCCTTGCTCAGCAGCAAGGACTGCATGAGACTTCAGGAGTCCGGGATCCCCCTTGAGGCGCAGCGAATGCTGCTCAAGGTCCTGACGGGTGTCCCATTGCTAGATGACATGCCGGGGAAGAGTTGCCTGCTGTACCGCTGCTCGAACAAGGCGGAATTTGTGGAGCGTATGTCCTCCTTCGATGAGTGGGGGCTGCGTCCAGTCGGTCTAGTGGGGCCCCGTGAGAACCCCGTCAACGTGGTTCACCTCCATGCCGCTGGCGTCGACCTCGCCCCAAGTGTGAATGCAGGGGGGGCGAGCACCGCTTGAGGCTGATGGCGCAGGTGCCGAGGTGTTGATGTCGCCCAGGGCTCCCGAGGCGTCGTCCTCGGGAACTCGTGATTCTTGCCCTGGGGTGGCGGTTTAGGGGGCAATGCAGCCCGTGCCTCCCGAGGTCGGGGCTCCTGAGGCCTCGGCAGGTCGCTGTGAGGCAGAGCCCAATAGCTCCCCTCATCTTGGCGCTCCTGAGGCTGCCCCTTTGAGCGCTTCTCCAGTTGTGCCTCGTGTTGGCCGCCATGTCCAGCGCTTCGGTCGGCTTTGCCTGGACTTTTAAGAGCTCCACAAGAGGAAGGGGTCCCCAAGCCACGGCAGCGGCACCTTCGGGCAGTTAAAATGGAGGAAGTACATTGCCGTTGACATGTAAGTACCTTATCTTGGTGATTCTCCGCGTGCTGATTCCCTTCCTGACGATGTCTCTTCATGATCCCTTCCACCAAGGCCGCGGAATATCCTGAGAAACAACCTCCTCTCACCTCGTTTCTCCCGCCAAACTTGAGCACTGCAAGCCCGCGCGCTGCTCACGGCGTGGAGTCAACAGGGGAAGCCAGCCCGTCGACAAGGCATCTTGAGCTCGCGCCCTCACCGTCTCTCCTTCACGGCCTTGCTTGGAATACAGCAAGTGTGCCAAGGGTTCCTCCCCTAGTCGTGGACGGCGGCTGGGTGGCTTCGGTCTTGGGCTCCTCTGCAAGCAGCGGGCCTCCACTCGTTCGGGCTCCTCACGAGGCCTGGCCTGCAACTGGGTGGGCGCCAGCCACCAGCCCCCTGCTGAAAGGAGGCGAGCCGCTTCGGGACCCATCTGCAGTCCCCATGGCGGAGGACGGAGTCAGCAGCATGCTCAAGTCGGCGCAAGAAAGGAGCGTCGTCCGCCACAAGCTCTTTCAGGAGGTGATGGGCGCAATGAACTGACTTGGTGAAGAGCTCGTGGATGTGGACGCGCGCCTCGTGGCCAAGGGTCTTCGGCTGGTGGAGGAGCGGCATAAGCTAAAGGTGGATATCAACCTCAGGTGCCACCAACATGAGCTTGATAACGCGAAGGCCGAGGTTTCTCTCACAGCCTCGCGAGAGGCCTGCTCCCGAGCTCAGGAAGAGGCCCGGGAAGCTGACCGCCATCGCGAGGCCGCGGAGAAGCGCGCGTGGGAGCTCCAAGCCTGGAGCGCCTCCTTGGAGCAGCAAGTGGAGGCGCGCAGAGCCACCCTTGCATCGTTGAGGGGGACGCCCGCCAAAGAGGAAGAGGTCCGGAAGCGCGAGGAGCCGTTGGCGCTGGAAGCCGGGGAGCGTAGCCTTGAGCTTGAGTGACTGGAGATGAGGGAGCGTCAGGTCGCCCAAGCAGAAGACGCCATTGGCGCACGCGAGGCCAGGGCTCGGTAGGAGGTCGATCGCCGGGTGGCCAAGGCTTGCATGGATCTTGAGGGCAGGTACGACCTGAAGTTGGAGTTCGTGGAAGCTGAGGCTGCAGGTAGGACTGCTGCCGTCAAGTCCAGGTTAATCGAGGTGGAGCGGCGCGAGGAGGCCACCTCAGCCGCCCTGGTCTCGGCGCGGGCCGAACTGGCCTCCGCCCGCGCTGGGCTGCTCCCTCTTTAGCAGCGGGTCGCTGACGCCGAGTCCGTCGCACGGCAGAACAAGGTGGAAGTGCTTCAGCGACAGATGTTGGAGCGCGTGCATGCCCCCATGCTCCAGGACCTCAGGAATAGGGCCAATATCGCCCTGGGCCACATCTGCGATGAGAATGCTCCTCATCCCCACGCGAACGACTACGCCAGCCACCTCCGCTTCTTTACCAACGTGGTGACGTGCCTGGAGAATCATTTCAAGAGAGCTCGCCAACTTGTTGAAGAGAGGAGCCGCGGCCTGCTTGGGCGTGCGTTCTCCCGCGTCTTCAGCCATCTCCAAAACACCGATCCCAACTTTGATTTTGACGCCGCCATTGCTCCCGTGCCCGAGGCCATCTAGGGTGACCTGGCGCAATGGGTGGAAGACAATGTGGATGCGCTGGTCATGGCCTTCACTTCCGATGACGATGCGGTGGTGGTCGCGGCGGACGAAGGCGACGTGGTCGATGATGGTGACGGCGGCGCCGGTGGAGGTGATGGTGATGCTAGCGACGGTGGCAGCGATGCCAGCGACGCATCTAAGGGCGATCGGGGGGACGCGGTGAGCGACATGTCCGACTGATCCCTTGTTTCCCAACTGTTTGTCCAAAGCTCGGGCACGTCCCTAGAGGTTGTAAGAGCATTTTTGGAGGGGAAGCCCCTCATGTAAATATACTACAGCCTCTATCATTTTAGGTCGAGTTGAATATGTGTCTTCATGAACTCACATATCCTGGGGCAAGTTTGCTGTTGCGGTTTACCTTAGCCTGGACGAGCCCCAAACCGGCTCGTGAGGTTGCGAGTTTCTGGGAAGCTCCTGAGGAGCTCGTCGACACGCCCAAGGGGGCCGCATGATAAGCAAGCGCTAGCCGTGGCGCGACATGCGTGTGGCGCTTGTGCGCCATGCCTAGCCCTGCTCGCGGGGGTCCCACGCGGGGGGAGCAACAGGTGCGAACTCCGAATTAACGCAAGAACAAGATAGCAAGAAATCGCTCGAACTAGAAAAGGCACCCCCTGCGCGCATCAATGAAAATTCAACTTCAACTTAAATCCAAATCCAGAAGGCAGGGTTACAGAGTAGAGATCCAAAGCAAATGGCCGCGCCCGGCGCCTAGTCTAGTCTTCTTGTCTTCTCACCAGCTCAGAGCTAAGTGATGCCACTAGGACATGGGAGGGAGCCCCCGAGGCCCAAGGGCGGCACTCCTGAGACTCCGGGGCGTGTACAGCCCCACTCATTATTACGTGAGAGTGTCACAAGAGGAGAACTTCACAGGCGTGAGCCTTACTTCATATCGCCGGACGAGGGGCCCGCCTTGCGCCATCCTCGACCACCGTTGGGGGCGACCAGAAACCAGGACGACACCAAGGGGCAAAGGGGACGCGAGCGGCTTCCTCGGGGACCACGGGCCCTCTGTCGGGGGAAGGCTCTGGAGCACCTCCCCGGCAGAGGGCCTACCTCCGGGGGACGCCTTGCTCCGTGCGGCGCGGGGAGGGGCCTTGCTCCCGGTCCCTCTCCTGCAGCCCCTAGCGTGCCCCCCTCGCGGCAGGGAGGCCGACGAGCTGGGGCCGATGTCGGTGTCAAAACCGGAGGATCTCAGTTAGGGGGCCCCGAACTGTGCGTCTAGGGTCGATGGTAACAGGAGACAGGGGACACGATGTTTACCCAGGTTCGGGCCCTCTCTATGGATTAATACCCTACGTCCTTCTTGATTGATCTTGATGAATATGAGTATTACAAGAGTTGATCTACCACGTGATCATAATGGCTAAACCCTAGAGGTCTAGCTTGTATGGCTATGGTCATGAATCTCCCCCTCCAGACTAAGTCCTCCAGTTTATATAGACACCGGGAGGATCTAGGGTTACATAAGGTCGGTTACAAAGAAAGGAATCTACATATTTGGTCACCAAGCTTGCCTTCCACGCCAAGGAGGGTCCTATCCAAACACGGGTGCAGTCTTTGATCTTCGTATCTTCACAGCCCATCAGTCCGGCTCATGGCAAACAAGTTGGACGCCCGTGGACCCCTTAGTCCTGGACTCCCTTAGTAGCCCCTGAACCTGGCTTCAATGACAAGGTATCCGGCGCATAGATCTGTCTTCGTCATTGCAAGGCGGCTTCCTCCTTCCGAACTCCAAGATAGTCTTCGGACGAAACAAACGTGTCCGGATCTGCAACACACAGCCATAGAGAGTAGAATATTTCACGAATCCGATCTGCTGGCAACTCTAGTAACATGACATCACGCTTGCCCGGTCATTATTTCGAACTGTTTCCCGTCCCGCCGTGATACGTCTCCGTCGTATATACTTTTCCAAACACTTTTGCCTTGTTTTGGACTCTATCTTGTATGATTTGAATGGAACTAACCCGGACTGACACTGTTTTCAGCAGAATTACCATGGTGTTGTTTTATGTGCAGAAAACAAATATTCTCGGAATGACCTGAAACTCCACGGGAGGTCTTAGAAAAAATAATAAAAAATCCTCGCCAAATATGAAGACCAGGGGGCCCACACCCTTCTCACGAGGGTGGGGGGCGGCCCTGCCCCCTAGGGCGCGCCCCCTACCTCGTGGGCCCCCTGGAAACCCTCCGACGCCAACTCCAACTCTATATATTTGCTTTCGGAGAGGAAAAAATCAGAGAGAAGAAATCATCGCGTTTTACGATACGGAGCCACCGCCAAGCCCTAAAACCTCTCGGGAGGGCTGATCTGGAGTCCGTTCGGGTCTCCGGAGAGGGGGATTCGTCGTTGTCGTCATCATCAACCATCCTCCATCACCAATTTCATGATGCTCACCACCGTGCGTGAGTAATTCCATCGTAGGCTTGCTGGACGGTGATGGGTTGGATGAGATTTATCATGTAATCGAGTTAGTTTTGTTAGGGTTTGATCCCTACTATCCATTATGTTCTGAGATTGATGTTGCTATGACTTTGCTATGCTTATGTTGCTATGACTTTGCTATGCTTAATGCTTGTCACTAGGGCCCGAGTGCCATGATTTCAGATCTGAACCTATTATGTTTTCATGAATATATGTGAGTTCTAGATCCTATCTTGCAAGTCTATAGTCACCTACTATTTGTTATGATCCGGCAACCCCGAAGTGACAATAATTGGGACCACTCCCGGTGATGACCACAGTTTGAGGAGTGCATGTATTCACTATGTGCTAATGCTTTGTTCCGGTTCTCTATTAAAAGGAGGCCTTAATATCCCTTAGTTTCCAATAGGACCCTGCTGCCACGAGAGGGTAGGACAAAAGATGCCATGCAAGTTCTTTTCCATAAGCACGTATGACTATATATGGAATACATGCCTACATTACATTGACGAATTGGAGCTAGTTCTATGTCACCCTATGTTATGATTGTTACATGATGAACCGCATCCGGCATAATTATCCATCACTGATCCGGTGCCTACGAGTTTTCCATATACTGGTTCTTGCTTATTTACTTTTCCCCTGCTACTGTTACAATCACAACAAAATACCAAAAACATTACTTTTGCTGTCTTTACTTTTGTTGCCGCTACCACCACTATCATATTACTTTGCTACTAAACACTTTGCTGCAGATACTAAGTTTCCAGGTGTGGTTGAATTGACAACTCAGCTGCTAATACTTGAGAATATTCTTTGGCTCCTCTTGTGTCGAATCAATAAATTTGGGTTGAATAATTACCCTCGAAAGATGTTGTGATCCCCTATACTTGTGGGTTATCAAGACCTTTTTCTAGTGCCGTTGCCGGGGAGCATATCTCTATTCTTTGAGTCACTTGGGATTTATATCTACTGGACACTATGAAGAATTTGAGAGATCCAAAAACCAAGATCTATCCCTCAACTACGAGGGGAGGTAAGGAGCTGCCATCTAGCTCTGGACTTGATTCACCTTCTGTTATGAGTTAGTTTGCGACACCTACACCTGCTTCTGCTATTCGTTCTGATATGTCGCATGTTATTGATGATGCCACTTTTGCTATGCATGATACTTATGATGAAACTGCTTCTATGTCTGATACTACTATGCCCCTTGGTGAATTTCTTGATGAACAAATAGCTAGGGCTAGAGAAAAAGAAATTATTGAATCTGAATACAATGATGATAGTGATGATGAAAACATGCCTGTTATTCCTGAAGGTTATCTTTTTGATAGGGAATCTTCTGCCGCTATTTCCACTTGCAGGGATAGATATGAGCTTAAGAGGTTATTAATTAAATGGAACAAAGAATCACTTAGAGATAAAATGATACCCGACCCTGCTTTTGCTACTTCACCTATATGTGTTCCTGGTAAAGATTATGAATTCTCTGTTGATCCTGATATAATTACTTTGGTTGAATCTGATCTATTTTATGGCTATGAATGTGAAACTGTTGTGGCACATCTCACTAAGTTAAATGATATAGCTGCCCAGTTCACTAATGATGAGAGATCACGTTACCTCTATTTACTCAAAATATTTCCGTTCTCATTAAAGGGTGATGCTAAGATATGGTTTAATTCTCTTGATCCTGGTTGTGTGCGTAGTCCCCAAGATATGATTTATTACTTCTCTGCTAAATATTTCCCTGCTCATAAGAAACAAGCTGCTTTGAGGGAAATATACAACTTTGTGCAAATTAAAGAAGAGAGTCTCCCACAAGCTTGGGGGAGGCTTCTCAAGTTACTTAATGCTTTGCCTGATCATCCTCTTAAGAAACCTGAAATACTTGATATCTTTTATAATGGACTAACCATGCTTCCAGAGATTACCTAGATAGTTGTGTTGGTTCTCTTTTCAGGGAAAGAACACCGGATGAAGCTGAAATTCTATTGAATAATATGTTGACAAATGAAAATAATTGGGCAACTCCTGAGCCAGCTCCTACTCCAATTACTGAGCCTATTCCTAAACCAACTCCGAAGAAGAGAGGTATTCTATTTCTCAGTCCCGAAGATATGCAAGAGGCAAAGAAATCTATGAAAGAAAAAGGTATTAAAGCTAAAGACGTTAAGAATTTACCTCCTATTGAAGAAATACATGGTCTTAATATACCGCCTGTTGAAGAAACATACGATCTCAATTATTTATTTATTGAAGAACCTCCTGATCCCGATATCCCGACACAGGTAGTAAAGGTAAATTCTCTCTATAGATATGATAAAACTGAAGTCCCTCCTACTAAAATTGCTAGTCAGTGCTTGGATGAGTTTGATAACTTTATGTTTAAACAAGACGACTTCAATGCTTATTTTGGTAGACAATTAAAAGAAAATGCTTATATGATTAGACGCTTGGGTGATTATATGGCTGATATTAAAGGTGAACTTAAACTTGTTAGCGAACATGCTTCTATGGTTACCACTCAAGTAGAACACGTACTTAAGGCTCAAAAAGAAGTGCTTGATTAAATGAATAGTAAGAAAAATGATTATGCTGTTAGAGTGGTTACTAGAACTGGTAGAATGAATCAGGAACCTTTGTATCCTGAAGGCCACCCTAAGAGAATCGAGCAAGATTCTCAAAGAAATAATATTGATGTTCCTATTTCTTCTAAAAAGAAGAAGAAGAAAAATGATAGAACTATGCAAACTTCTAGTGAACCTATTGTTGAACCACCTGATAATCCAAATGATATATCTATGTCTGATGCTGAAACACAATCTGGTAATGAACATGAACCTAGTAAAAATATTAATGATGATGTTCATGATGATGCTCAACCTAGTAACGACAATGATGTAGAAATTGAACCTGCTGTTGATCTTGATAACCCAAAATCAAAGAATCAATGTTATGATAAAAGAGACTTTGTTGCTAGCAAACATGGTAAAGAAAGGGAACCTTGGGTTCAGAAACCCATGCCTTTTCCTCCAAAACCATCCAAGAAAAAGGATGATGAGGATTTTGAGTGCTTTACTGAAATGATTAGGCCTATCTTTTTGCGTATGAGATTAACTGATGTGCTCAAAACAAATCCTTATGCTAAATATATGAAAGATATCATTACTAATAAAAGAAAGATACCGGAAGCTGAGATTTCCACCATGCTTGCTAATTATACTTTTAAGGGTGGAATACCAAAGAAACTTGTAGACCCCGGAGTACCTACTATACCTTGCTCCATTAAAAGAAATTATATTAAAACTGCTTTATGTGATCTTGGAGCCGGTGTTAGTGTTATGCCTCTCTCTTTATATCGTAGACTTGACTTGAATAAGCTGACACCTACTGAAATATCCTTGCAAATGGCTGATAAATCAACTGCTATACATGTCGGTATTTGTGAGGATGTTCCTGTTTTGGTTGCAAACGTTACTATTTTAACGGACTTTGTTATTCTTGATATTCCCGAGGATGATAGTATGTCTATTATTCTTGGAAGACCTTTTCTTAATACTGCAGGGGCTGTTATTGATTGCAACAAAGGCAATGTCACTTTTCATGTTAATGGTAATGAGCATACGGTACACTTTCCGAGGAAACAACCTCAAGTTCATAGTATCAACTCTATTGGAAAAATTCCATCGATTATATTTGGAGGTTTTGAATTTCCTCTTCCTACTGTCAAAAAGAAATATGATATTGTTATTATAGGGGATGTGCATATCCCCGTTGAGGTAACTTAGTGTTATTTGAAATTTCTCCGGTTTCATGATTATCGGAATGAGTTTGTTAACAAGACTTGATCAACCTTGTTAGTGGATTCTTTTTGATGAGCATGAGATGGATGAAACTAGAAGCACAACCTTCTGTACCCTCTTTATACTTTCTGTTATTTATATTAAATAAAGTAAAAATAGTATTTTTCTGTCTGTTATCTGATTATCCGTGCAATATAAAAATAACCCGAAAATAAAAGTCCTCAGAATGACATGCCAATTTAATATGATTTTTTCGGGAATATTTGAGGATTTACTGTGCAAAAATTACCGCGGGAGGAGCTGCCACCGGGCCACGAGGGTGGTGGGTGTGCCCCCCCCCCTATAGGGCGTGTCCCCTGCCTCATGGGCCCATGGTGGCCCTCCACCACTTATCCCAGCACCCATCTTCTTCCTCTATCTCACACAAACCCGAAAAACCAACTCAAGCACGAGTTCCAGCCACTTTTGCTATGATTTTCGATCTCCTTGCTCAAAGCACCTCTCGCAAAACTGCTTGGGGAGATTGTTCCTTGGTATGTGACTCCTCCATTGGTCCAATTAGTTTTTGTTCTAGTGCTTTATTCTTTGCGAATTTGTGCTGCATAGGTGACCATGTTCTTCAGCTTGCATGTCAAATTTATATGGTTCCAAGGTGGTTCCTCTAAGAAGCAAGGACCCAGGATTGCTATGCGCGATGCTGACGAGGATCCACCAAGAGACACCCCGGTACGGCCTTGTGAATGGCCGTTGGAAAATTTTATGGACCGTGCGGGAATTAAAGAAGAATTCAAATTATATTTATGCAATGCCGGTCTTGAGGATTTTGAGGCTAACAAATACCCCCAGTATCATGATCTCACAAGTTCATTTGTGAGGAGGTTTGAGTATTCATCTTCGCGTAATTCTCCTTCAGTCATGTTTGATCTCTATGACAAATCTTATACCATGGACTTAGAGGATTTCACTTCTGCTTGCGAACTTCCATCATGGGGTAGTGTTAGAGATCCCCTAAATCTGAATTTAGAAACTTTCTTGCTAGTATAACTGTGGGGGAATCTAGAGATATAACGCAGGCTACCATAGGGAGCATTCACTTTCCTGCTATACATTATTTTGCTCTTTTCATTGGTAGATGCATAAATGCTAAGGATGAAGCATGTCACATGTGTGTCCCTGATCTTAGCATTCTTAGGAGTGCTGTGTTAGGAGACCAATCTTATCATATGGGAGCCATTGTAGCTCGTAGGCTGCATCATAATAGACATAATGGAGATTTCTTTGGAGGAATATATGCAACCCGCTTAGCTCATTTTCTTGAGATAGACATTCGTGAGGGTGATATGGAGTTGCCCCCTGCATATTTAGATTATGACTCTATGGCTTCACATCAGTTTGTCGAAAGGCCTCAATCACTTCTCTTATATTGTTTAATTTTTGATAAGCGACGTGTTTTCCATATTACTCTCCCTGCTCCTGCCTTTTTTGATTCACAGACAAAAGGAAGATATGTTATTACCAGAGAGGAGGCAGAAGAGTACGAGAGGAGAGCGGAGGCAGCTCGACTCCACGCTGCAGCTCAGCAGGCGATAACCGCTGCACAACAGTATAATCCCAACTATTACTCTTCATCACAGTACGACCCCAACAACTATTATTATGGATATCCGCCAGGCCAGCCGTGGCCATAGACCAACTTAGGCCAAAAGCCTAAGCTTGGGGGAGTACGTATTTCTCACCGACATTACATTTATGTTCACACACACTCATTGCTAGATGTCAGTGCTCATAATTTTGCACTGTAATATCCATGCTAGTTTATTTTCCTTTTCCTACTTTCTTCTTGTGTGTTTACTAAACCTTAAGAAAAAACCAAAAAAATTAGTAGTAGTTTATTTTTCTGCTGTAGTAGTAATTAAAAAGAAACCCCAAAAATATTCCCTGTTCTTCTTTTGCTTGTTGGGAGCTTTCTCGTGTAAATAGTTTTATTTCTTTTCTTTTATTTGGGGGTCAGTAGGAGAAGACCATAATTAAATTGTTGAAGTGGCTCTTATATGCATTATTGTTGAATTAACCAAAGAGCCCATATTGCCTTGTTTTCTCCTGTTTATTGAATGCTCGCAGATTCCATCTTAGTCCAATGCACGTGCACTCTTATTATTATTCACACTGTTCGGTCGTGCAAGTGAAAGGCAATTATGATGATATATGATGGACTGACTGAGATAAGAAAAGCTGGTATGAACTCGACCTCTTTTGTTTTTGTAAATATGATGAGTCCCTCGTTCTTGATTCAGCTTATTATGAATAAACATGTTTGCAATGACAATTAGAGATCATAGTTGCTTGTGCCATGCTTGATTAGTTATGAGTTATAATGATTTACCTTGTATGCCAACATGCTATTGAGATGATTATGATGTGGTATGATGGGTGGTATCCTCCTTTGAATGATTTAAGTGACTTGACTTGGCACATGTTCACGCATGTAGTTGAAACAAAATCAACATAGCCTTCACGATATTTATGTTCATGGTGGATTATATCCTACTCATGCTTGCATCCAATCTTTATTAATTTTAATGCATGTACATGGCTGTTGTCTCTCTCTAGTTGGTCGCTTCCCAGTCTCTTGCTAGCCTTCACTTGTACTAAGCGGGAATACTGCTTGTGCATCCAAACCCTTAAACCCCAAAGTTATTCCAGATGAGTCCACTATACCTTCCAATATGCGGTATCTACCTGTCGTTCCAAGTAAATTTGTATGTGCCAAACTCTAAAGCTTCAAATAAACATTCTGTTTTGTATGCTCGAATAGCTCATGTATCAACAAAGGCTGTCCTTATCTTCCATGTTAGGCGGGTTATTCTCAAGAGGAGTGGACTCCGCTCCTCACTCGCGAGAAAATGGCTGGTCACCGGGATGCCTAGTCCCATGCTTTATGCAAACTAAATCAAAATTAATTGCAAACAAAACTCCCCCTGGGACCTGATGTATGTTGGAGGCACTCGTTGTTTCGAGCAAGCCATGGATTGATGCTTGTTGGTGGAGGGGGAGTATAAACTTTACCATTCTGTTTGGGAACCGCCTATAATGTGTTTAGCATGGAAGATATCGCCATCTATTAGTTGTTATGTTGACAATGAAAGTATATAGCTCAAAATACAATTTATCTCTATTTCAAAACCGAGCTCTGACACCTCTACAAATCCCTGCTTCCCTCTGCGAAGGGCCTATCCATTTACTTTTATGTTGAGTCATCACCCTCTTATTAAAAAGCACTAGCTGGAGAGCACAACTGTCATTTGCATTCATCACTGTTAATTTATGTTGGGTATGACTATGATTGGATCTCTTTTACCATGAATTACAATGTCTAGTCAGTCCTTGATCTTTAAAGGTGCTCTGCATTTATGTTTTGCGGTCTCAGAAAGGGCTAGCGAGATACCATCTTGTTATATCATATTATGATTGTTTTGAGAAAGTGTTGTCTTCCGAGATTTATTATTATGACTTGCTAGTTGATTATGCTATTGATATGAGTAATTGTGAAACCTGAGAATTATTGCAAATGTGGTTAGTTATGATTTATGCTAAAAACTTGAATGCTGGCTTGACATAGTTACAGCAACAAGAGCAAACAGAGTTTGTAAAAGTTTTTCTTTCTTTCTTTTAGTTTGTCAACTGAATTGCTTGAGGACAAGCAAGGGTTTAAGCTTGGGGGAGTTGATACGTCTCCGTCATATCTACTTTTCCAAACACTTTTGCCCTTGTTTTGGACTCTATCTTGTATGATTTGAATGGACCTAACCCGGACCGACGCTGTTTTCAGCAGAATTACCATGGTGTTGTTTTATGTGTAGAAAACAAATATTCTCGGAATGACCTGAAACTCCACGGGAGTTCTTAGAAAAAATAATAAAAAAT
Organism: Triticum aestivum; assembly: GCF_018294505.1. Taxonomy (NCBI): domain Eukaryota; kingdom Viridiplantae; phylum Streptophyta; class Magnoliopsida; order Poales; family Poaceae; genus Triticum; species Triticum aestivum. Next base: position 201,086,814 of record NC_057812.1, read on the forward strand.
CCTCACCAAATATGAAGGCCAGGGGGCCCACACCCTTCTCACGAGGGTGGGGGCGCCCCCCTAGGGCGCGCCCTCCTACCTCGTGGGCCCCCTGGAAACCCTCCGACGCCAACTCCAACTCTATATATTTGCTTTCGGAGAGGAAAAAATCAGAGAGAAGAAATCATCGCGTTTTACGATATGGATCCGCCGCCAAGCCCTAAAACCTCTCGGGAGGGCTGATCTGGAGTCCGTTCGGGGCTCCGGAGAGGGGGATTCGTCGCCGTTGTCATCATAACCATCCTCCATCACCAATTTCATGATGCTCACCGCCATGCGTGAGTAATTCCATCGTAGGCTTGCTGGACGATGATGGATTGGATGAGATTTATCATGTAATCGAGTTAGTTTTGTTAGGGTTTGATCCCTAGTATCCATTATGTTCTGAGATTGATGTTGCTATGACTTTGCTATGCTTAATGCTTGTCACTAGGGCCCGAGTGCCATGATTTCAGATTTGAACCTATTATGTTTTCATGAATATATGTGAGTTCTAGATCCTATCTTGCAAGTCTATAGTCACCTACTATGTGTTATGATCCGGCAACCCCGAAGTGACAATAATCGGGACCACTCTCGGTGATGACCATAGTTTGAGGAGTTCATGTATTCACTATGTGCTAATGCTTCGTTCCGGTTCTCTATTAAAAGGAGGCCTTAATATCCCTTACTTTCCAATAGGACCCCGCTGCCACGGGAGGGTAGGACAAAAGATGTCATGCAAGTTCTGTTCCATAAGCACGTATGACTATATACGAAATACATGCCTACGTTACATTGACGAATTGGAGCTAGTTCTGTGTCACCCTATGTTATGACTGTTACCTGATGAACCGCATCCGGCATAATTATTCATCACTGATTTGGTGCCTATGAGTTTTCCATATACCGGTTCTCTCTTATTTACTTTTCCGCTGCTACTATTACAATCACTACAAAATACCAAAAACATTACTTTTAATGTCTTTACTTTTGTTGCCACTACCACCACTATCATATTACTTTGCTACTAAACACTTTGGTGTAGATACTAAGTTTCCAGGTGTGGTTGAATTGACAACTCAGCTGCTAATACTTGAGAATATTATTTGGTTCCCCTTGTGTCGAATCAATAAATTTGGGTTGAATACTCTACCCTTGAAAGTTTTTGCGATCCCCTATACTTGTGGGTTATCACGCCGTTCCATGTTTTGGGGCGTGGTTTTTGTTGGCACATCCTGTCGAAGCAGAGATCATGTCCCCTTATTGTGGGATTCTCATCAATACGAGTGTGGGTAACCCAACCATCCCGCGGGAAAGATTCCTTAGGAATAGGCAAGTTCTTAGGCAAGTTCAATACCCGCTGCCTTTATAAGGGAACCAAGGGCCATCTTCTTTATGCCAAACCTCTCCTCAGCCTTCCCAACCTCGAGTTCTAACACCCAAGGTTCGACTTCATTGCTTCAAGCCTCCCCATCATGTCCGAACCCAGCCCTCAAGGCCGATGGGTGGCTTCCTCCGTTACAGAGGAGGATATTGCAAAGCTTCGGGCGGCTAGATACTTGACTGTAGAGATCCACCATAGGCTTCCTGCTCAAGGACAGGTTATTCCGACCCCCAGATCTGGCGAGAGGGTCGTATTCATCTCCCACTTCCTCCGAGGGCTAGGGTTCGCTCTTCACCCCTTCGTCCGGGGGCTAATGTTTTATTACGGACTAGATTTTCATGATCTAGCTCTGGACTCTTTCCTCCATGTCTCGGTGTTTATCATTACATGCGAGGCCTTCCTCCGAATCCCCCCACACTTTGGCTTATGGCTCAAGACTTTTAGTGTGAAGCCGAAGGTAGTCGACGGGGAACAGGCGGAGTGCGGTGGTGTTGTAGTGAACAAGCTTACCAACACTCTTTGGCCTAAAGGATCTTTCACCGAAACCTCCAACCAATGGCAGGGAGAGTGGTTTTATGTCACGGAACCCCGTAGCACCAAGTGGGCAGCTATACCTGCGCTCCGTTTCGGCCCTCCACCACAGCTTGCATCATGGATTAACAAGGGGCTGGACAGGGGATCAGTTGATGAAGTGCAAACTCTACAGAGCCGCATCCGAACCCTCCTTGAGAGAGACATCGATCTTGTCAATGTGATTCAAGTGATGCTAGTTCGTCGAATCATGCCATGCCAGCGCCGGTCTCGCCGCATGTGGGAGCTTAATCCAGAAGGACCATGAACCCTCATGTTGGGGATATTACTACTGGATGTAAACCAGCCAGGAGTAGCCGGGTTAACGCCTTAAAAATTAGAAGCCCATGAAGATGCAAGAATGATGGCACTTTACGAAGACCCAAGGCCCAAAGGCGGGTTAAAGCCTATAGATATAAACCGGCCCGGTCATGTAACTTGTGTTGTAAGATAGGAAGGATAGAGACCGAACCGGACACGTTTATGATCCGGCTTCGGGACTCTGTAACCCGACGGGTGTCAACCTATGTATATAAAGGGACGACCCGGAGCGGTTTAGGGACAGACAACAACTCGAGAGCCAGACAAAGTGGATTCGCTCCCTGGCCTTCGAAACCCTAGCAATACCAATCACAACTAAATGTAGGCTTTTACCTTCCTTGAAGGGGCCGAACTAGTATAAAACTCCTCGTGTCCCCTTGTCCGGTTTAACCCCTTAAGCTAACCCATAGCGATGGCTCCACGACTAAGACCTTTCACAAGGACATATGCCGTGACAAACCCACGACAGTTGGCGCCCACTGTGGGGCTATCGCATGATGGTTTTGAGTTCTTGAAGGGCAACTTTGATGGACTTAAGGGATACGTTGTGGGCCGGATGACGAAGAGTCGTCGCGGCAAGCTCTACATTGACAATGCAGGATGGGGTCCCAAGGCCGATTCAATCGAGTATGGGTACCGGGTCCCCTTCGGTGGGATTCACGTCTTCATGGGCAAGATTGGCGAACCGGCCCCTGAGCCGGACATCTGCACCGACATCATCGAAATGGCTCGGCGTGCAAGCTCTTCGCCGGTTCAGCCCGTGACAAAGCATGTTTTCGTAGGTGTCATCCATGGAGCGAGATACGAGGACGGGCCGGCGTCCGATGGAGAGACCGTGGTCTGTTCTGACGACGAGTCTTCTGGAGAGACTGAATCGCTTTATCAGTTGCAGGGCAGCCGGATTGATGGAGGATCCGAGGGCAACAGTATTCCGTATTCCCCTGATCTGCCAAACCGGGCTGCCATCTTCATGGCCGGCACACAATCAGTGCCTCATTCATCAGCCGCCGCAGCAATACTCTTCGGTTCAACAACGGCCACACCGGCAGGGGAAGTAAGCTCTGCACCGCCTCCAGCCCAAGTCATGTCTGATTTGTTCGACGCTTTGGCAACGTTGATGACCGCAGAGGTGGATGCAGCAGCCAGGGATCAGCATAATGCGGAGATTGCAAAGGTGAAAGATCAGATAGCTCAGGCTAAAGCGGACCTGGCGACGGAGAACGCTAGGATGGCTACAGAACGGGCTGAATTGGAAGCACAGGCCTACCGGATTAGGCTGGATCAGAATGCTTCCGAGGAAGTCATGAGAAGAAGGTACCGATCGCGTCTCCCGTTGGTTTATGAGCCCCAAAATATCTTCAACACACCAGGAGCAGGAGCTGGTAACCAACCCATACTAAACCAGACGGAGGCACCGGGAACCGGAGCGCCGGTTCAGCCGCGCACGATGGACCCGCCTCGCCAGAACAATGTTGTGCCACCATATGTACCAACACCTCCCGGGCATTATTCCAACCCGTTGGACAATGTTGTGGCCGCCGCTTCATGCCTGGCAGCCCTCCCAACCGAAGGCGAGTCACCAGTTGCGGTTGAAGCACGTCGGGCCAGGGATCTCCTTCAAACAGCGCTGAATCAACAGCAGGCATATTCACACAGTCGTGAGAGGATTCATTCCACTCCCCGTCCAAGCCGAAGCTATAGTAGACATATTGAGGATGAACCAGCTGTGTCAAGCAGTGCACGTCACCAAAATTCGCCGCGAGGAAACAACCTGGCAGGGGGAGGTGCTAATGCGCAGGATGTTGTGGACCATGGCCACGCACGTCGAGAGGCCGAGTTAGCAGCTCGACACGGAGCACGACAACATACTCCTGTTCACCCTACTGCTTCAGTAGAGCCAGGTGTGGTATTTAGTTCCTTAGGGGTGTCGTGTCTCACCCCCGCTTTGCGTAATGTGAGACTGCCCAAGGACTTCAAGGGACCTCGTAAGGTACCAAATTACACCGCCGATTTACAATCGGAGGCATGGGTGGAAAGCTATGAGATGGCAATGGAGATGTTAGATGTGGATGAGGCAGTGTGTGCTAAATATTTCACAATGATGTTGGAAGGAACAGCTCATACTTGGTTGAAGAGCTTACCAACTAACTCTGTCGGATCATGGGCTGAATTGAAGCACTGGTTTATCCAGAACTTCAAAGATACTTGTAAGCAGCCAATGTCAATCGTGGATCTGGCCGCTTGTGTCCAAGAGGAAGGGGATTCCACGACCCATTGGGTCAAACGGGTCTCAGCGATTTTGCACTCATCAGATCGTATCAATGCAGACATCGCAGTGCTAACGTTAGAGGGCAATTGTCGTTTCCTAGCGCTCAAACAAAAGTTAGGAAGGCTCAAACGTCACTGCAATGATATGTCAACGCTCATGGCCACTTTGGTTAAGTACGCCGATTCAGATAATACCAAGGACCTGGATTCAGAGGAGGACAAACCGGGGAAAGGGAAGAAGAACGGCAACGCCAAGGGTCAGCAGCATAATCCGGCAGGCCATGGGAACAGCGGTAAGCGCAAGGCCGACAGCAGCTTGGACTTTGTTGCTAACACCAATGCCTAGGAGAATGGCCAGCGCCGTAAGGGCAAGCAGCTCCAGAGGGGTGGAGGTTCAGGCCCCAATTTGGAGCGCCTGTTAAATCAGTCCTGTCCAAAGCATGGATCAAAGGAGAAGCCAGCATAGCATCTTTGGAAGGATTGTTATATCATGCGGGATTTCAAGAATTCCAATATGTTCCAGTATGATAACGGCCCGCCCGGCGGTTCAGGAGGTGGTTTCCACGGGTCGGGTTATGGAGGTGGTGGTTCCAGTTTAGGGTTTCAAGGCAACCCGGGAGGCTACAATCATCAGGGCAATCAGCAGCAACAGCAGCAGTCGGGTTACCAGAGCAATCCCAAGCAGCTAAATAGCGAGCAATATCATGTCTTCACTACTAGTTTGTGTAAACGTGATCAGAAGCTTCACAAGAGGGCGGTAAACTCTGTTGAACCGTCTGTGCCTCAATATTTGCGCTGGTCTGAGAAACTCATCTTGTGGAGTAGAGAGGATCACCCACCCCGGGTTGACAATCCGGGTCACTTGGCCCTGGTGGTAGCCCCTCAAGTGGGGGGATACAAGTTTACTAAGGTGCTCATGGATGGGGGAAGTATCATCAACATTCTATATTATGATACATTCCGCCGTATGGGGTTGACGGATAAGAATCTTAAACCGTCAAATACGGTTTTTCATGGTGTGGTGCCTGGTAAGTCTGCATATCCCATTGGCAGGATAGCCTTAGAGGTGTCTTTTGGAGATGATTATGATTCAAGGTCAGAAACATTGATGTTTGAGGTGGTAAAAATCAAAAGTCCGTACCACGCTTTGTTTGGGCGGCCGGTTTATGCTAAATTCATGGCGAGGCCATGTTATGTTTATCTATAGCTTAAAATGCCAGGTCATAAGGGGACTATCACGGTACATGGAAGCAGAAAGATCGCTTTGGAGTGTGAGGAAGGTGATGCGGCTTATGCTGAGTCGGTTTGTGCCACGGAAGAGTTGAAATTCTATAAGGAGCAAGTTAATCCGGCAGATATGACCTCTTTGAAAAAGCCGACTACGGAACATGATCCGGTGTTGAAGTTCAAATTGGCTACAGATACTAAAATGATTGATTTTGTTCCTGGTGACTCATCCAAGCAATTCAGCATTAGCGCTAACCTGGACCCCAAATAGGAAAGCGCACTCATCGAGTTCATCCGTGAGAACCGGGACATCTTTGCATGGAAACCTTCTGACATGCCAGGTGTACCGAGGGAACTCGCTGAGCACACACTTAACATTGATCCTAAGTTTAAACCGGTCCGGCAGTTTGTCCGCTGCTTCAATGAAGAAAGGCGTAAGGCTATCGGTGAAGAGGTAGCCCATTTGTTGGCCGCAGGGTTTATTGTAGAGGTCTTTCATCTAGAGTGGTTGGCTAATCCGGTGTTGGTTCTTAAGAAAAACGGCACTTGGCGTATGTGTGTGGATTACACAGATTTAAACAGAGCTTGCCCTGCAGACCCCTTTGCTCTCCTTCGCATTAATCAGATAATTGATGCTACGGTAGGTTGTGACCGTTTGTGTTTTCTGGATGCTTATTATGGTTATCATCAGATCAAGATGGCGATTAAGGGACCAGGAGAAGACAGTTTTCATAACTCCCTTTGGAGCCTTCTGCTATGTCTCCATGCCCTTTGGACTCAAGAGTGCCCAGGCAACTTATCAGCGCTGTGTTTAGAATTGCCTTCATAAGCAAATTGGGCGCAATGTTCATGCATATGTGGATGATATTGTGATAAATCCAGAAAGGAGGAAACATTGATAGATGATTTGAGAGAAAACCTTTGACAACCTCCAGGTTTACAAGATGATGCTCAATCTGGAGAAGTGTGTCTTTGGTGTCCCGGCAGGCAAGTTCTTGGGTTTTCTGGTATCAAACAGAGGCATTGAGGCTAATCCAGAAAATATTTCAGCAATTACATATTTGGCTAAACCGGCGTGTATCAATGACGTTCAATGTCTGGCCGGCCGAATTACAGCCTTGAGCCGGTTTATCAGTCGCCTTGGAGAGAAGGCCATCCCTTTATATCAGATGCTCAAGAAAACAGATAACTTTGTCTGGAGCGAGGTAGCTGATAAAGCATTCGAGGATTTGAAGAGGCAGTTAGCTGAGCCGCCCGTGCTTGCAGCACCGATCGATAAAGAGCCATTATTGCTATATGTTGTTGCTAATGCCCGGGCTGTTAGCGTAGCTATTGTGGTAGAGTGCAAGGAGCTTGGCAAGGAATATCCGGTTCAGTGGCCGGTTTAATATATCAGTGAGGTGCTCATTGAGTCAAAGCAGAGGCATCCGCATTGGCAGAAGCTGGTGTATGGAGTGTTCATGGCAAGCCGGAAGCTTAAACATTACTTTCAGGGCCATCCCATCACAGTGGTCAGTTCAGCTCCTCTGGGAGATATCATTCAAAACAAAGAAGCAACTGGACGGATTGCCAAGTGGGCTATTGAGCTGGGACCTCATGGGCTCAAATATATACCCTGCACAGCGATCAAATCCCAAGCACTCGTGGACTTCATCAATGATTGGAGAGAGTTACAGGCACCTGAAGAGAAACCAGATAATACATATTGGACTATTCATTTTGATGGGTCCAGGCAGTTGGAGGGCTCGGGGGCTGGAGTCATACTAACTTCCCCACGAGGTGACAAGTTCTGTTATGTCCTCCGTTTAATGTTCCCTTGTACTAACAATGCAGCTGAGTATGAGGCTTTGCTCCACGGTCTTCGGATGGCTAAGGAGATGAACTTAAGCTGGGTTAAGTGCTTCGGGGATTCAGATCTGGTGGCTTAACAGGTGTCTGGCACTTGGGATTCTAAAGACCCACTCATGGCTGCATATCAGCGAGAGGTGGACACAGTGGCTGGGCACTTCAAGGGTTATCAGGTGGACCATATAGACCGGCGAAAGAATGAAGCGGCAGACGCTTTAAGTCGTCTTGGTTCCCAGCGTAAACCGGTTCTGACAAATGTCTTTCTTTACGTGTTGCATAACCCGTCAATCAAGGTACCAACCGAAGAAGAGTTGGCTATTCCGGATCCGGAGGCTCAATTGGTGGCAGCTCTGCATGTCATCCCGGATTGGACAATCCCATATCTGGCTTACATGAACCGGGGTGAGTTACCAGAGGATGAAACGTTGGCTCGACAGATAATCCGGCGTTCCAAGTCCATGACTATACTCAATGGGGAGTTACATCGTTACATCATTTCAGGAGCAATTCAGCGTTGTGTTTCTCCTCAAGAGGGTTGTGAGATTTTGCGAGAAATCCATGAAGGGGATTACGGTCATCACGCTGGTTCAAAGTCTTTGGTTGCTAAAGCTTTTCGCCACGGTTTTTTACTGGTTGACAGCGCATGCTAATGCGGAGGATTTAGTCAAGAGATGTGACGGTTCTCAAAAATTCGTCCGCCGTGCGCACATTCCGGCTCGAGAGTTGAGGATGATTCCAATAACTTGGCCGTTTGCGACTTGGGGGCTTGATATGGTTGGACCCTTCAAGCGATCCAAGGACAAAAAGACCCACCTGTTAGTAGCAGTTGATAAAATTACCAAATGGGTGGAGGCAGAACCAGACAGTAAGTGTGATGCGGCCATGATGGTTAAGTTCATCAAAAAGGTGATATTCCGGTTTGGCTTTCCGCACAGTATTATAAATGATAATGGTACTAATCTGTCGAAAGGGGAGATGGAGGAATTTTGCCAACGTGAGCACATCCGGCTTGATATAGCATCAGTGGCTCACCCCCAGTCTAATGGTCAAGCGGAGAGGGCAAATCAAGAAATTCTATGAGGAATCAAACCCAGGCTTATGGTTCCTTTGAAGCAGACACCGGGTTGTTCGGTCGAGGAGCTACCTTCTGTGTTATGGAGCATTAACACCACACCCAACAGGTCTACGGGTTACACACCTTTCTTCATGGTTTATGGAGCGGAGGCAGTTCTCCCTAGTGACATCCGTCACGACTCGCCCCGTGTAACAGCCTACGTTGAAGCTGATAATGAGAAGGCACGTCAAGATTCCTTGGACCTGTTGGATGAAGAGCGTGATCTTGCAGCAGCACGTTCAGCGATTTATCAACAAGATCTCTGACATTATCACAGCTGTCGGGTTAAGACCAGAACCTTTCAAGAAGGCGATTTGGTGCTCCGGCTCATCTAGGATCAGACGGATATGCACAAGTTATCCCCACCTTGGGAAGGACCCTTTGTGGTCAGCAAGAATCTGCACAATGGGTCATACTACCTCATTGATGTTCGAGAGCACAAAGACTCACGTAAATCATAGGAGGAGACCAAGCGGCCATGGAACATAGCTCTTCTTCGGCCTTACTATACTTGAGCCATAGGCTCTTCATATGTACATATTTATGACGATGTATATATTATATAATAAACTAGAACCTTCGTTAAAGCGGGGTATCTGTTCTTTTTACATCATGTGTGTGCTTACAAGAGCTTACTGACAAGCGGAGTTTTTGTTAATCCGGTCTCAGCAGCCACACGGATATAAAGAAAATCACTAGGGGGCTTGGTCATATATGAACCATAGCTACACCTCTTGATCGGTTGAAAACCACGAGGGGATGTCACTAGGGGGCTTGGTTGTTGTTACACCATAGCTACACCTCTTGATAGGCGGTTAAGCCACAAAGAAAAATATGCGGGGCCAAAGAGAGTGTTGCACAAAGCACAGACTCATACATGGGCACCCACTGAGCACAGCTCACAAAGTTACTTGGGGGCACTTTTTGCAAAGCAACAGAGAGTTTGAAAGGACCCTTGTAATTGGCTATCAAGCCACGGCTTGGAAGCCTGGTGTATTCACCTAAAACCCCAGGTTAACCTGCCTTCATCAAGTAAGCCACTCCTGTCCAGGTAATCCTGGTATGACCCGTCGAATGTTTGACAAGTCAATCTTCTACAGACCCTGAACATGTCAAAGTTAAAAAGACGATTGGCTAATTGGAGGCCCATCTTAAAAGGCTTTGCTAAATGGTTTAACTCAGAGTCCTGGCAGCCCATGAAAAGCCTCGATTTGGAGCCTGACAGCTCGTAAAAAGCCTTGCATATTTTTCTTTTTGAGTTTTATTTGTTGAAGTTCATAAGTATCTTCTGATAACCCGGCGTCCTTGACCCGGTTTGCTTTTCAACTACAAGTTGTCGACACATGATAAGTTATAAACCGGTGTTTGTTGACCCGGTCTAGTTTGATTAAATCACCAGTGTTATAAAGAAAACCCGGTAGTTATCCCGGTCCGGTTTACTATATAAAACGGCAGTATAAGCATGGGGTTATCAATGTTCCGGATTGGTATTAATGCCTTTGACGTATACACCGTTGGTCAACCAGTGAGGTATGTTACACATATTGTTGTTTATACAAACACTTCGATTATTCATCTATGTATTGGAGCGGTAAACCGCTAGATGCTTTTAAGTTGTTGTACCCAGGAACACAATTCATCATGGGTTATGCATCAATATATCCCGATAGATGGTACAAGTTGTCACGAGGTATTGCAAAACATGCTCGATGGCATGGCAGATAACGGAGTTTTGGCTATCCTATTACAAGAAGCTTTCAAAGCGGCTCCAATGGCATAATTGTTTTTTCACAATATCTGCACATAGTAGCCAGTAAACCGGCGACCGGTTCAGGACGCTTCAGCTGAACGGTTTGAGGGTTGAGGGTCAGTTGGTGTGGGCACTTCTTCATCCCTCCCCAGACACTGGAAATCAACCGTTGACCAACCGATTCCAGTTAAAGCTTGAAATACTGCTTCTTCATGGATAATTTGGAAGGGTTAATATCAGGAGCATAAGTGTGCTTACGAATCGGAGGCACAAGTTCTTCAACTTCATGGATGTCGGCCGGCTATCTTTTCCCTTCGGCGTCATAAAATGGTTGAAAATGGGACAAGTCTATATCATCGGCCAGCTTGCTGGCTACTGGCCGCATCTGTTTGGTCAGCCGTCGGAGGTCATCATTGTCAAAGTTTGAACCGTCTTCCTTCACACCTGGGTATGCTTTAATGATATCCTCTGCTTCAAGGTATGGAATCCAGGCTTTGGCTCGAATAAGTGCGGTTAAAGCTCCTGCTCTGGCAGCTGCCTTCTTCAGTTCGGCAATATGGGCTGGTAACATGGCCAGCTTCTCAAGTGTTTCTTTAATCAAAGTTGGGGCCGATTTGTTGTAAGCTGTCGTGCAAATAGCCCGCTGAGACCCAGAGTACAACTGTTCAACCAAAGTATACGCCGCTTTGAGCTTCATCCGCATGTCTGTACCAAGATGAGCAATCCGAGTACCTACCAAAGATTTATGTCAACATTCTGGTCAGTGATAAGGATCATTGACTTATGTAAAACACATAAACAGATACTTACCAAAGATGGCAGAAGTCATAGCATTGATTTGCCGTTTCAAGCCAACTAGTTCATCGACAATTGGTTTCAGGGCTGCCTCGGCATCTTCAGCTCTTTTGGTTAAACCGGATTTTTCGGTTTCCCAGTTAGCACGATCTTTGTTGAAAGATTCCTTCGGGTTTTACATTATGGCCTGGGCTTGGGTCAGCTCCTCTTTGGCCTTTGCAGCTTCTGCTTGTTGTGACTTCACATTTTCTTGCAAGTCAGAATTTTGGGCATCTTTGCTTCTTAGTTTAGCCTGCAACATTGAAGGTATATTAAAACAGGATATATACGTTCTAAGTACAAAGCGTATAACAAGTTATGCACTTCATACTTGGGGGCTAATGCCTATTTGCTCTAAAATACTACATTTTATACAAGTCTCCGGAACAATGCAAGCATTATCCTTGACACTTGGGGGCTAATGTGCGTCTGTTCTAAAACGGGTGCATGGATTAAAACCCGGATTAACTTGCCAGGTTAAACCGGCCTTTGGGGGCTATGCTGCAGAAAGTTATCTAATTGTTAAAGATGAGTCTTGATTCTTATTAGAGGCCTGCCATTTTGAGGATCAGTGATGAGAAACTTTGAGTGTTACAAAGACTCGGTTTATGATTAAACATCATAAAACGGCCCTTGGGGGCTACTTGGGCTAGTGTCTCAGCTATGAATCACTAAACAAAGGGAGATGAACTTACCTCATATCGCTCTTTCATCAAGTTCACCAAACCGGCTTCATAGTCCCGGTTTGAGTGCAGACGGTTCAAGAAGCCAGAGTGAAGCTCTTCAGCGTTGAGATGAGCATAGTTTGATAAATCACTACTCCATTTGCCTTTTTCCTTAGCAGCTTGCTCTTCTTTGGCACTATGTTGAGCCAAGATGACGGGATGGCCAGGAGAGCTGTGGCCCATGCCAGTAATGATGACATCGTCTCCTTGGCCTTCAGTGTATTTGGCTGGGGACAATGGAATCTCAGCATTTCACACCGGACTAGCCCGGTTTGGTTCTGCTGGTTCAGTATCAGGCGCGGCAGGTTCAGTGTCTGCGGGTTGATTGGTGTTTTGGCCTTGAAGGGGTAGTTCAACAGAGGCGGCTTCAGGATGAGGGCCCTCCGGTTCATAAGTTTGTTCCGTTTTAGCTTGGGGTTCTTCTTCAAAAGTGGTCGGGTCTTCGGGCGGATTGGTGACCCGAGCTTTCTTGCTAGGTCTGGCTTTGGCCCTGCAAACAAAATATAAAATGATTAACATCTTATTCAAGTTCTATGACGCATTGAAGGAAAGGTTTTACAACTTACCCGGCCACAGTTTTCAGAGGAGGGAGCTGAGTTGCTGTCGACTCGCCAGATGATGTGGGAGGTGTCACCTAATAATTTGAATCGGACAGATTAAGAGGTTTTCTGAAATAACCTGCCTTGGGGTAAGAATGGTCAGGAGTAGGAGAGACCTCAGACCGGCGCTTCCGAACTGGGGTGTCAGGTAAATCGGCTGAAGTGACCTGTTGGCCATTGTGCCGGATTGTCCGGCGAGCTTCATGCTGTTGAGTCTTCAAAATAAATGTTGGATCCAAGTGAGCAAGAGGATGAGAAAAGCTTACTTTCCGGACTGCTTGGTGGATTTTTTGTGTTGGCATAGAGTCTGAACCGGAGGAAAGGGTAATTACCTCTACATCATCAGCTTGACTGCCTTCTGCGTCCTCCTGAGGAAGGTCATTGTTGATGAGATGCATGAAAAGAGAGCCAAGTGAGTCAAGTTCTACCTCAACTTCCGGATCATCAGTGTCATCATCAAGCTCCATGTTGATTCAGTCAACCCTTTTCCGTTTTGATGTCCGTTTAATGGCTTTGGTTTTGGGGCGAGATGGTTTGACCGCTTTATCCCCAGTTGGCTTTACCGGTTTTTCTACGGTTTTCCGTTTCCAGAAGGGGTCATCACCCTATACATACATACACAGAAGAAGGATTACAGGTTGCACAAGGTAAAAATATTAAAGATGAAAAGGAAGTATAATGCTTACAGCAGGCGGTTTGTTCTTGGTATAGAAGGGGTTCAAACCGGTTTGACTGCAGACCAGTTCCGATTCATTCAAAATCTTCTTTACGCCCTCAGTGACTTCTTCATCAGATATTTGAATGTTGCAATGGCCTTGAGGGTCTTCAACCTCACCGGTGTACTCACACATTGAACCGGGACGCCGGCTTAGCGGCAAGATGCTCCAAGATATCCAACAGTGCACGAAATCCACACTTGTTAAGCCGTTGGCCATAAAGTCCCGGAGTTTGGCGAGTTGAGGGGCATATTTCGCCCTTTCTGCGGAGCTTAAGCGTTGTGGCATCGGATGGGTGTTGGAAAGCCGGTGATCACGAAAGCCTGGGAGGGGATTTTCATCTTCAGGCGAAGTATCTCTGCAATAAAACCAAGTCTGGTTCCATTCCTTTGGGTGGCTGTGCAGTTTGGCATGAGGAAATTCAACTTCTTTCCGCTTTTGAATTGAGACACCACCAAGTTCAGTGTTGGGGCCATTTACAAATTCTGTGCGCGGGTTTAAGTGAAAGAAGTCCCGGAACAGCTCTGCAGTTGGTTCTTCCTGTAAATACACTTCGTAGAAGACCTGGAAGTTACATAGATTCGATACTGAATTGGGCCCAATGTCTTGAGGATGGAGTTAGAAATTGGCAAGTACATCGCGGTAAAACTTTGACCCTGGCGGTTTGAAGCCACGGCTTATGTGGTCAACAAAGACCACCACCTCACCTTGCCTTGGGGTTGGAGGATTTTTTGTTCCTGGAACTCTCCATTTAATTTCAGCTTTCTTAGACAAGGAGCCGATGCTGACCATATCATTCAACTGATCCTTGGTGACCCGGGAACGAGCCCAGTTGCAAGCGGTGAATTGTTTGGCCATTGCGAAACAAACAAGTGAAAGCGAAAGGCCGGTTTATGAATCAATCATGATGATATACAAGATGCAATGGAGTGAAAGATATACCGATATGTGGAATGGCATAAACCGGAGACCAATGCAGTAATGTATAAAACGTAATACCAGGACAGGGGTGCTCAGACACTATTAAACCGGAGTATAATTATGGAGGTAAAAGGCTCCTCCGGTTTATCAGAGGGCTAATGGTATAGATTGCTTATACAAAGTTAAACCGCCTATGTTGGTGTGAGGAGAAACAGATTTCACAGAGGTATATGAAAATTTCAGATCTAAGGTAAGACAGAAAAGCAAAAATAATTTGACCTAAAAGGGTGAGACCTGGAACAACTTATGAAGGACTAGATCAGTTTTTTGCGCATAAGGGTTTGTGGTGGTAACAGAAGATTAGCTACGGCAAGGGATACGTCAAGTGCAAAGTGTTCATCTACAGGCCAAGGAAGAACAGCACCGAAAGCTCTGATGAACTTCAAGAACCGCGAAGAGTAAGGAAACCCTAATGGATCTAGAAAGGAAGGGGGAAAGGACTTACTACGACCGCGGAAGCAGCAGAGGCGTGCTGCGGAACTCTGGTACCAGTAGGTCGATGCAGCGGCCGACGGTGAAGCAGAGGAGAGGCTCGACGATGACGGCGGCGCTCAGGTGCGGAAACGTTGCGAGGAAGAAGAAGGGATGAAGGGGTAGCGTAAATAAAAGAAAGGGGTTCTCTGCCCCTATTTATAAGGCGAAGCGATAAAACGACAAGTGCAGGAATCGAGGAGCTCAAAATGGATAAATTAATAAAGGTGTCACCTCGGTGACTGAATACACATTAATGAAGGTAATCTTCAGCTTCAACGGATAGATGACATCAGGTCGGTTTATCATAATCATGAAGTATGACGTCACGACGGTTTACAAGATCAAGGTGAAGTTATGAGGGAGGAATTTTTCTAAGTGTTGAAGATTGACATGAACAAGTTCAAACCAATCTGGGGCCTAATGTTGGGGATATTACTACTGGATGTAAACCGGCCAGGAGTAGCCGGGTTAACTCCTTAAAAATTAGAATGCAATGAAGATGCAAGAATGATGGCACTTTACGAAGGCCCAAGGCCCAAATGCGGGTTAAAGCCTGTAGATATAAACCGACCCGGTCATGTAACTTGTGTTGTAAGATAGGAAGGATAGAGACCGAATCGGACACATTTATGATCCGGCTTCGGGACTCTGTAACCCGGCGGGCGTCAACCTATGTATATAAAGGGACGACCCGATAGCGGTTTAGGGACAGACAACAACTCGAGAGCCAGACAAAGAGGATTCGCTCCCTGGCCTTGGAAACCCTAGCAATACCAATCACAACTAGACGTAGGCTTTTACCTTCCTTGAAGGGGCCGAACTAGTATAAAACAACTCGTGTCCCCTTGTCCGGTTTAACCCCTTAAGCTAACCCGTAGCGATGGCTCCACGACTAAGTCCTTTCACAAGGACATCTGCCGTGACAAACCCATGACAACTCCAACACTTCTTCGACACTACGCACGAAGGGATGTGGAAGCTATTTTTCGGGAAGCAAAAACATTGGCCGGACACTACTGAGGACGCTGGTCTTGACTATAGCCGTCCAGATACCGCGGTAGGCACTTGTCTTCCGAACACTTTGTAGTTACGCATACCATAATATGGTACTGAGCAAACTATCTTCTTTCAGGGCTGGATAAAGAAAGTGGAACTAATTATGTGTTTGGCCCCCCTACCCGAAGGCCCAGAGAATCTTGTTTTAACAAGGATGATGCCCCTGGCACCGTACCAGATGCCTGTGAAGGGGGGCAAGGCGGAGAGGACCAAAGATGGCCACCATCCCAAAGGTGTATCAGACATTGTGTCCGGAGGAATCAAGATCCCATCGTCCGAAGACAAAAATGAGGGGGAGGTTAACACCTCTTCCCCCCATGGAAAGAAAAGTGCCGCCTCCGAAGATTGGGAGGAAAAGGCTCCTAAGAGAGGCAAGATGGCTCTATCAGGCGGCTCGGGCTTGGAGGACGTCGATGCGCAGTCTCATGATGAGGACAAGCCTCGGGCCAAATCGTAAGTAAACAAGGATGTTTTAGATATGTCTCGTTCTTTTTCTTGTAATCCCTAGAATATATATTTTTTGCAGTTCGGCACGCAGCCTTCTTCAACAATCCTCTTCCTTGGGGAACCTTCTCCCAGAGATGATGGAAATTGAGACGCCTCCACCGGCCTCTCCGCCCAATAGGGCGGATGACTTTGAGGTGTCATCGCGGAGGGTCTCCCCCGACCAACAGGCGGTGCGAGGGATGATGAAGATATTACCCGAAGGTGACGCTTCGGTGGCCCAGGGTCCGGGGACCAGCAATGAAGGTCCCGAACAATCTGGTCTTCAGCCGGATATGAATAAACGGATCCCTTCAAAGGGTGGTCGTACTCCTACAGCAGCCTCTGGAGATCCAGAGGCACCGGATATACTGACGAACATGCTGCAGAAGGCGTCCGTCTCAGAGGAACATCGCACCTTGATGGGCACGGTGGTTGAAAAGGTCCTGTCCACGAAGCGTGGATTGAATGAGGCCTTTATAGGCCTACTAAGAGGTTTCAAGGTTTGTACTATAATGTGTTCAATTATGTTTTATTCACAAAATGCACCTATGTATAGATAGTAGCCCTTGAGACTCTGATTGGCTTCCCGAGGGAGGCAATCAGAGGATCAAAAGAACTGCCTAGGGACTGACCTGATTAATTGGAACACATGCTGTTTCTCCCCTGACGACTGCCCGGACTATGGATATTGTCAAGCTGTAGCGGAAGCTTGATGTGGCAGGGGATGACATTGCGTTAATCAACAGGCGTCTTGACGAGTCGCAAGGTATGTATTCGGAGCAGTTCTTACACATGTGTGTTTGTAATATAAGCGTGACGATGAAAATTGCATATTGGGATATATATGGCTGCAGATGGTGCCGCCGCCATTGAGATTCTTCGGGCAGAGCTGGCCCAGTCCAAGGAGCAGGCCCGGTTTAGTAATGCGGCTGCCGAAAAGGCATTGGCTGAGTTAAAGGCCGAACGAGCTGCTCGGCACCAAGACGCGGGAAAAATATCCATGATGGCGCTCAAACCAAAGAATGCTACTAGCCGCTGTGAATTCCTTGAGAAGGCGAATAAAGCCAAAACGGCTGATCTTGACAAGGCCTTGCGAGAGGCGAAAGAAGCACAGTCCAAATCTAGAGTGGCCCGTGAGGAGATCCGGCAAGCTAGGGAGATTGCGGCTGGTAAGCCCTTTTTATTACAGACCAAGTTCGGCGATCCGAATTATGCTCGGCTTAACCAAGTGTGGAGCTCTCCAGACGCGTTTTTGGACCAAGAGTTCTTCCGATGCGGCCCGGTTTTACCAGGCGCAAGAGGGATATGCGACGGAGAAGCTTTTCTGGTCATAGTTTAGTGCATCAAAACACCCTCTGCTGCTGAATGAATAGATGTGCCAATGGGCCAAGCTTCACAGGGTGTCTGGCGCTGCCATGAAGATCGTCATACTCCGGCTGTGGCCGACTGAGCCTATACCGAATAGCTACTTCGGCTTGGTGCAGCGGCTTACTGATGCAGTGCCATGTTTCGACGCCACAAAGCGGTCGGCGTGCATCGAAGGTGCTCGGATGGCCTTTGCCCGAGTCAAGACATACTAGGGGAGATGAAGGCCATCGATATTGCAGTGAAGGGTCAACCCAAGGGCAAGGACCATTACGCACCAGAGCATTATTTTGAGGACGTCTTGGAGGCTGCCCGCTTGTTAGAGGGTCAATATTCGAAAGGCATAATATTCGAATGAACTCCGTACGAATTGTAAAAGGCCATTTTTATAATCAGTCTACATTTTTGTTTTGCCTAAAGGCTTTTATTCCTCCTGTGCGGCCGTTTGTATATAATCTGAAAGTTTTCCAGTCATCGGCTTCAGCCCCCTCGTCGGAAATACGGGGGTGTTCAGAAAAGCATCTAATCACTCTTGACCCAATGTCTTGGTCCGTGAAGGAGGTATCAATGCGGCGAACTAGGCAATCGGACTATAGGGCGTTATCACTTTCACTTAGCCATAGGAGTTTTATGGTGGGTCTACGATATAGCCCCTTGTATGTATGCGGCTTATTCATACGATGTGTTTACATATTTGACCAAAAATAGGTCCTTTGTGTGACATGGAGGGAATCGCGAAAGATTCCAATAAGTCATCGAGTGGTTGACCAGCTCTCGCCACATCATGACAGTCAGTTTTTGGCTTTCTCTACTGAGGTGCTTAACCAGGTGAACCGGAAGCACAATCGCAGTAGTTCTCCCTTTACTACCCTAGTCGATAGAGCGGAACATAGGATAGCAAGCACAGGAGCCAGGCAACCCAACTATTAATCCAAGACATGATTCGGAGCTGATGCATATAAGGCCAAACTCGCGACGCCGAAGTACGCTATAGAGCTGTTCGGACTTGTCGGCAACTCGTTTGTTCCCATAATGAGCCCCTGGCAAGTTATGCTGAGGTGTATGTTTAAAAAAACGTAGAGGCAAAACTCGGTTCTTTAGAAAAGAGTGGATTATTTTTACTGGGATATGAGTGATGTGCCAATCATTTATATAGATAACAAAGCCGCAACCCCGGCTATTTGACATGCTAGGGGTCGAAGGCGGAGGAAAAAGGCAGTTTACAGGCTCGAAATAGAGAGTACGGTCTACAAAAAGTTATTTTGGACCTCCTGTCGCACGTCTGCGCCGCCTGTCCTCAGTGAAGGGACTCCTTGACGGAAATAGCCCTTGGGTGAGTGTACAAACCCGAACTCCGATAGAGTCTGTGGCCAGCCATTGAGCCACCTGTGGAGAGGAAACAGAAAAAGGAAGAAGAAAAAGTAGTTAGAAAAAAGGGGAGGTAATGGGTGTACTTGCATGTCCGTCCGTATTGTGCTTCCGCCGGCGCCCAGGATATTTTAAGTGTATAATTATGTATGTGCGGTACAGACTTCGCAGGTATATCAGGTAAGCGGCGGAAGCCGAACTACAAGTCCCCCATGTGTAGTTCGGCTGAGGTAGCCGTAGTATGGTCCTCTGTATGGCGAGAGCACTCCGTGCGTTCCCCTGTAGGGGAGGGTGTCACGTATACCATGTTCACTGTCTTTACTTCGGGGGGAAACTGCTTCTGCCCCCCGGTGTTTGGTTGGCGAGTTTCTTCTTCATCGCTGTCGCTGGGCGGCCTCTTCCCCTTGTGTTCGGCATTTGAC
The DNA here is from genome assembly GCF_018294505.1 of Triticum aestivum. Lineage (NCBI taxonomy): Eukaryota > Viridiplantae > Streptophyta > Magnoliopsida > Poales > Poaceae > Triticum > Triticum aestivum. The sequence continues at coordinate 201,106,343 of NC_057812.1, forward strand.
TTGTCGGCCTATTTGAAGACCCAACAGCTTATGTTGGTGTGATTAGCTAGTTTATTGGGGTGGCCATGAATCTGGCAAGGCCTATCCAATATCTTATCTAAATTGGATGGTCGGTCTCTATTTGCCGTAAATGGCTTTTTCCATTGACCAGGTTTGGGGACGCTGAATCCGGCGTTGACCATTGTGTCATGCGTTCCCTCATTACTACTGCCACGTTTGTGTTTATTGCGTCGTGGTTTCCCGTTGCCGTCTCGAACTTCAGAAGTACCCGGGTCGCTGGCGCTGCTGCTTCTACGAGCGAGCCAGCTGTCCTCTCCCGCGCAAAAGCAGGTCATCAGAGCGGTAAGGGCTGACATGGATTTTGGTTTCTCCTGACCAAGGTGGCGGGCGTTTAAAGGCCGCTACGGCTTCCGTGTCCGGACAGTCTATGATTTGGTTCTTTTTAACTAAGAACCTAGTCCAGAGCTTCCTGGCTGACTCTCCTGGCTGCTGGACGATGTGACTTAAGTCATCGGCATCTGGTGGCCGGACATATGTACCTTGGAAGTTGTCGCGAAAGGCATCTTCCAGATCCTCCCAGCAGCCGATAGAGTTTTCAAGCAGACTGTTTAACCAGCACCTTGCTGGTCCTTTGAGTTTTAGTGGGAGGTATTTGATGGTGTGAAGGTCATCTCCGCGAGCCATATGAATATGGAGAAGAAAATCCTCGATCCATACCGCGGGATCAGTTGTTCCATCATATGATTCGATATTCACGGGTATAAACCCTTCTGGGAATTCATGCTCCATTACTTCGTCAGTAAAGCAGACTGGGTGTGCGGTGCCTCTATATTGGGCCATGTCGCGACGTAGCTTAGATGGAGTCTGTCTGCGGTTTTCGGCCCGAGCGTGACTAGACTTGTCACGTCCGAATAGGTAGCTGGTGTTTCGCGTCGAGGCACGTCCTCCCGATCCGTAGATCGATCTGGTATGTTCTGCTCTACTGCGCGTGTCCTGCCAAGGGTCGTATGTATAACCCCGAGCTGTTTTATCTCTGTTTTTTCTTTGGGTGAGGCGGGCTGCTGTTTGGCTTGAGTTGCCGCTTTATCCCAACCGCATGGTGGTCGGTTAGCCGCATTGTCCCAACCGCGTGGTACAGGTTCTGGCGCCTCCTCATTGAACTAAGGTAGCAATCTGCGCTTCGGGTAACCCTTGGTTGTGCACTTGAGGCCGTATTCTTTGGCTGTTAGGATGTCTGTCCATCTATCGTTGAGCAGGTCTTGGTCAGCTTGAAGCTGTTGCTGCTTCTTTTTCGGTCTCCTTGCAATGGCTAATAGTCAGCATTTAAAGCGCTCCTGCTCGAGAGCTTCCTCAGGCACAATAAAATCCTTGTCACCGAGGTTCTCCTCATCCTCGGAGAGCGGAAGATAATTACTGTCCTCCGAGTCTTCGTGTATGGCATGTTCATTAGGGCTATCGTGCCCGTCTTCCCATTCATCATGTTCGAACGTTGCCTCAACAGGGTCTTCATTGTCTTCGGCATTGTCCGGGGTGTTGTTTTCTCCGGCGGCGGCATTGCTTTCTTTTGCACGACGTGACTTAGAGCGGCGCCGCCGGCGTCTGGGCTATGTCTCAGGAGGTTTATCCTCAACTGGATATTCTTTGTCATCGTCGTTAGTTTCTTTAGGTGTATCCACCATGTATACGTCATATGAAGAAGTGACCGTCCAACGTCTGGTAAACGGCGGGTTTTGGCCCTGCTCCTCATCGGCATCGTCGTCTATACCGTCGAAGTCTTCGGAGCTATAATCGAGCATGTCAGTTAAGTCCTCGATAGTGGCTATGGAGTGGGTGGCGGGTGGGAAGCAAAATTCTCCATCATCAGCCCCTGGTTCGAACCAGATATAGTTCGGCCACGCGTCCTCTTCCAAGGACAGGTTCTTTAATGGGTTTAGCATGTCACCTAAAGGCGAGTGCTGGAAGGTGTCTGCGGCACTGAATTCGAAGATCGATAAACGATCAAGTTCGGCGTCCGCGGGCTCACATGGTTCGGAACTAATGACCGGAGATGAGTCCTGAGTTCTAGTGGCACAGGTATCACGTGAGATCAAGTCTATGCGCGGCTCCATCGACGGGGAATCTGTGGCCTCTATGGCGGGGTTGAGCTTCCCGTCCTTGGATGGTGTTGTCTGCTCCGGATCTAAGGCCAGAGCGGTTATCAGAGCTATCTCTTGGATGCGATCCGATGACAGATTTAGGTCATGTCTATCGGGGTGACCAGGAGTGGTTGCCGCAGTCTCGAATCCGGCGAAGATCAAGTCTCCACGGATGTCCGCAACGTAGTTCAAGTTCCCAAATCTGACCTGATGGCCAGGGGCATAGCTTTCGATCTGCTCCAGATGGCCAAGCGAGTTGACCCGCAGTGCGAAGCTACCAAACACGAAGATCTGTCCGGAGAGGAAGACTCCCCCTTGGACAGCATTGTTGTAGATGATTGGAGGAGCCATCAAACCCCTTGTGGACGACACAGTGGAACTCTCAATGAAAGCACCAATGTCGGTGTCAAAACCGGCGGATCTCGGGTAGGGGGTCCCGAACTGTGTGTCTAAGGTTGATGGTGACAGGAGACAGGGGACACGATGTTTGCCCAGGTTTGGGCCCTCTCTATGGAGGTAATACCCTACGACCTGCTTGATTGATCTTAATGAATATGAGTATTACAAGAGTTGATCTGCCACGAGATCGTAATGCCTAAACCCTAGAGGTCTAGCTTGTATGGCTATGGTCATGAATCTCCCCTCCGGACTAAGTCCTCCGGTTTATATAGACACCGGGAGGATCTAGGGTTACATAAGGTCGGTTACAAAGAAAGGAATCTACATATTTGGTCGCCAAGCTTGCCTTCCACGCCAAGGAGGGTCCCATACGGACACGGGTGCAATCTTGGATCTTCGTATTTTCACAGCCCATCAGTCCACCCCATGGCTAACAGGCCGGACGCCCGAGGACCCCTTGGTCCAGGAGTCCCTCCGCCGCCATCCACTGCTGCGACCTGATCCTCATGCGTCCCATGGTTAGCGTAAGCCTGCTCCTGAGGAATTAGTGGTACCCTATAGCTGTTGTCGCGGGCGCGGTTGGTGAGGCTTCCGGAGGGCTCCTGAAAGGTGCTGACTTCTAGCGCCTCCTCCACCTAGCCTAGCTCGAGGAACGAGCTAGGGTCGTCTTCCAGCATGTACTCCTGCTGCACCATGCGGGGCACGTAGGCTTCCGAGGCCGCCGCCTCAAAGACCTCATCTTAGTGCCCCACGCTCCATGTTGCCCCGCCCAACGTGCCGCCTTGAGGATGGTAGGGTTGCATCCCGTCGGGGCCGTAGGTGGCAGTGCTCGTGCCCGCGCCCAACGGAGGTGGCGCGGGTGCAAGCGGGCCTCCAGCTCCATTGGTTGCGCCAGTGTCGATGAAGCCTGGTGGCGCGCTCGTGGCCATGCCGGCGCGACAAGGCCTGCCATGCGACCTGGCCGTAGCTTGAGGCATGAGCAGAGAGTAGAAAGGTGGTGCTCCCGAGGCCGCGGTGTCCAAGAGCTCGGCGACGCACTCCAACAATGCATCATGGCCGCTTTCCATTAACCGGCATCGCAGTAGCTCCCGAGCCACTGTGAGCGTGGCACTCATGTTTTCTTGCTCCCGTCAGGTGTGTGGTGCCATGGCCGCAGCGTGGCTTAAGGCTCTTGCGGCTGCCCGCACTTGTTGCGGAGTAAGGGCGGATGGCGGGTGGCCGCGTCGCCCATGCCCTGTAGTGTTTGGTGGTGTGCGTGCTGCCTAGGCGCTGGGTTGAGGTCTTCTTGAGCGGGCGGCGCCGTCCGGGCTGGCCAGGCTGCCAGCGGTCGGCGTTGGTCCTTGAGTCGCCGGACATCGGAGCTATGGAGTGTCGGGGGACCAACGAGCGGATCAACTGGCGAAAGAAGAGCTCCGGCGCACCCCTACCAGGCCCGCCAAATGTCGGATCATGGGTTCCGGCAAAACCTCAAGGTTCGAACACTGGGGTGCACACGAATATCTCCCCCTACCAAATCATGCCCTCAACCTCGCCACGATCTCAAAGGCAAGCTCGACGAACTCGCAACACAAGAGACACAAGATTTATACTGGTTCGGGCCACCGTTGTGGTGTAATACCCTACTCCAGTGTGGTGTGGTGGATTGCCTCTCGAGCTGAGGATGAACAGTACTAGGGGAAGAACAGCCTCCTGAGGTGAGGTATTCTTGTGCTTGGTGGGTGTGAGGATGGGTTGGATCTAGTCCCAGATGAGATGGCTGAGGCTCTCTGTCACAGCCCTAGAATTTGTTTGTAATTAGTTGCATCAGCACCCATGCATCATGTCTAAAATTTATTTGAAAGTTGAAATGGGGGCTGTTAAACGCTAGCAGCAAATGAAATTCAACTAGGTTCAACTTAAATCTTTTCAATGAACCCAAAATGCCCTTTAAAAATGTTCATCATTTTTGAATTGGTTTTGGCACCTCTGATAAAAATGGTGCACATTTTTCTAGCTCAATTTGGATTTTTGAATGAACTCATTAAGTATTTGAATTTGGGTATTTAATTGTTATAAATAGTTAAAAATGCCCAAATAATTCTAGAAGTGGTTGAGGGCTGTTGGAAATATTTCCAAATGTGCCCACAAGTCATTTCAGGGATTTTGGAAATGGTTTGGTCTTTGAACTAAATCAAAACATAATAGCAAAAATAGAAAAACAGAACAAATTAAATAAATAGAGAGAGAGTCACCTGGGCCACTTACCTCGCGCGACCAGCTGGACGGCCCAGCCCACTGGCTGGAGCGGTTGTCTTCACCTCTGCCAGTAGGCAGAGGCGTGTTGACGCCTGCGCGCCCAAGGCCTCCACCTCCTCTCTGCCTGCTCGCCCGGATGCCTCTAGATGGCGCCACGCACTCCCCCCGGCCCCCCTCCCTCTCTCGCGCGTCCATCCCCTCCTCTCCCTCGCTCTCTTCCGCGATGGCCGACGCGGCCATGGAAGCGCCATTGTGAACCACCGTGCTCCTCGACCCCCTCTCTACTTCCCGTGTTGCGTGGAAGCTCCGCCACCGTCGCCCACGCCTCCTGGACGACCCGCAGGACGCCGGACGCACCGCACCATGACCATGGCGTCGTCTTCAACCTCTCGGCTGCCGAGATCACCGACAACCGCACGCCGTCACCAACCCTTCCCCGAGCCCGGTGAGATGCGTACTGCAACCACCGTGAGCTCCTTCCCCAAACCCCCCTCTTCTCCGTCTCGTTTGCATGCCGTGGCGCCATTCCCCACCGTCACCGAAGCTTGCCGCCGTTGCGCTTCGTCGCCACCGTCGCTAGAGCGAACGTAGCTCGAAGCCGAGCACACCGCTGTGCTCAGCGCGGCTCCAGGAGCCCGTAGCGCCCACCAGCTCCTCCCCACGTGCCCCTAGCTCCAACCCGAGCATGCCCGTAGCTCCGGTCGCCGCCCAAGTGGTCGGCGCCGTAGTTCCCGATCTCTCCTCACCCAGCGGCCTACTCCATTGGATGCGGTGCACGTCCAGCAACCCGTAGGGCCAAACCGCGAGCCCAATGGTCGCCGGATGGCCAAACCCGACGCCTCCGCCATGCAGAATGGTTGACGTCGGCCAGATTCCGGCGAGGCCGACGTGGCGACATCATTAGTTGCTAATGAGCCCACTAATGACCCCTCTAGAGCCACTGACGTGTGGGACCCTGTGACTAATTAGGTTAGTCTAATTTTATATTAAGATTAGTACTAATATGTGTGGACCCCACGTGTCAGCTTTGACTTTGGTCAAGTCAACGTTGACCGGTCCCACCTGTCATCCACACAAACCAGCCCGAGACACTGACGTGCCAACCCCACACGTCAGGTTTGACCTGGACCCGTCCTGTTGATTGGATGACGTCATAGTGATGCAGTGATGAGGTCATAAATGTTTTTCTGGATTTTAAATAAATCAGAAATGATTTGTTTAATTTAGAAAATGTCCTAAACTTCTAAAAATCATAGAAAATCAACCGTAGCTCAAAATTAAATAAATTATATATGAAAAATTATCAGAAAAATCCAATCTATCCATCTGTGGCATTTTCATGCATGTTAGAACAACTTATAGCTGCTTAATTGGACAAATCAATAAATGGCATTTGAAATGCCTTACATGGAGTTTGAATTTGAACCTTTGGTTCAAACCAACTTCATTTAATCTTGTTGCTAGATGCATTAGCCCAAACACTAGCATGTTGCCATGTCATGATCATACATAATATTGTTGCATTGCATTGATTGTGTTCTTTCTGTGTTTGCCGGTGATTGTCCCCCCCCCCTCGGTAGACGTATGTTTCGACGATGTGATCAATGACACCGATAAAGAGCTATATCATCTTCAGAAGTGCCAGGCAAGCCAAAACCCCTTGTTCATTCTGATACAATCCCACTCTCTCGCTCCTGCTCTCTTTTACTGCATTGGGACAACACCGATTCAACTGTTACATGCTGCGGTAGTTGAACCCTTTCCTCTGCATGACCTGTCATTGCCACAGTAAATAGATGAAACCCACTAGCATGAGTAGGAGTTGGTTGAGCTCTGTTGTGCCTACTCATTCATGCTTGTTTGTCATGCCTGCTACTACTTAGAGTTGAGTCAGGTCTGATTCATTGGGGATGAATTGGAATGTGGTGAACATGTCCTACCGTTGAGACCTAAGTGTGTGAACACGATTTGGTAAAGGTAGCAGTGAGAGGCCATGTAGGAGTACATGGTGGGTTGTCTCATTGCAGCCGTCCTCGGGAACTGAGTTCTGTGTTTGTGATCCATGAACAGCTACTACCACGCATTGGAATGCTTAAGTGCCCCTCTCGACTTATTAATCAACCTAATCTCTGTCCAGGACTTGCAACTAGTTTCTGGTATTTGTAGGTTGTGTTAGTAGTCTACCAAGTGGTACCTGATACAGGTGGGCTTGGGACAGACTAGGCACCATGGCATGGTGTACCAAGCGTAGATCCATCCGTCAAGGTGGTCTTGGGAACCCTGCACACATCGTTTGGGGCCGTGAGCGACACCCCGGCCGGATCTCCTTGCGGATGGAACCCGAATAGGCGATAAAACTGGACTAGAGACTTGTTGGTTAGTCAGGTCATGGCCGACTCCCTCGCCCGGCTTCCGCTTGAAGGTTGCAGAGGTACATGACGTGTACAGGGCGATAAGTGGCGAGAGCATGTGTGAAGAAGTACACCCCTGCAAGGTTATCATTATCTATTCGAATAGCCGGATTCCTCGGATATGGAAACTTGGACCCCTTGCATAGTTCATAGACAAGTGAAAGTGGATACTCTAAAATGCGCAAGATAAGCGTGAGTGCTATGGATGGCGTTCTCGTAGGGAGATGGGAGCGTATTCATAGTGGTGTATTGATATGGTGAATATGTGGACTCGTGTGCGCCACCTCAAACAGTTACTTGCAGTCGTAGTTCAGGATAGCCACCGAGTCAAAGCAGGCCTGCTGCAGTTAAACTCCACCACCCCCTTTGTTGATACCGATGCATATGTAGTTAGTTCTGATGTAAGTCTTGCTGGGTATATTTGTACTCACGTTTGCTTAATTTATGTTTTGCAGAGAGACTTCAGTCTCGCTAGTAGTTCCACGTGGACTTTGATATCTAGCTTGTTACCTCAGCTACGATCTTGTACCTTGGGAGGGTCTTGTAGATAGTCAGGCATCTCAGCCTTTTTCATTTGTAGATGTCTGTACTCAGACATGTTAAGCTTCCGCATGTGCTTTGACTTGTATGCTCTGAATGTTGGGTCATGAGACCCATGTTTGTAATATCTCGCTCTTCGGAGCCTAATGAATAAATACTTGAGACGTAGTGTTATGTTGTGATGCCATGTTGTATTTACAAATATCGAGCATATTGTGTGTATGATTGAAATGCTTGGTATGTGTGGGATCCGACAACCTAGTTGTTTATCCTTGGTAGCCTCTCTTATGGGGAAATGTAGTCTTGTGTTTCCATGAGCCATAGTAGTCCACTACAGCCCGGTGCACCGGAGTCCTGCTAGCCCAGCACTACTGCTCCAGAACACTTAACTGGCCAACATGTGATTCACTTCGTTCTTGTGTCTGTCCCTTCGGGGAAATGTCAAGCGGTGACATCCGGAGTCCTGCCTAGCCTGCTACAGCCCGGGTTCCCGTAGTCCTGTTAGCCCAGTGCTAGATCCTGGATTCGCACGCTGCTGACCGACATGCTCGATGTTGTTTCATGTATGCCTGTCCCCATAAGTTAGTGCCACTTTGGGTTCACGACAAGTCATGTCAGCCCAGGTTCTCTGTCATATGGATGCTAGCGACACTATCATATACGTGAGCCAAAAGACACAAATGGTCCCGGGCCATAGTAAGGCGACACCCGTGGGAATACCATGCGTGAGGCCGCAAAGCGATATGAGGTGTTACATGCTAGATCGATGTGACTTAGAATCAGGGTCCTGACAGCGTTGGTATCAGAGCCTGACTGCCTGTAGGATTACCAAGCCAACCTTGTCGAAGTTGAGTCTAGAAATTCTTTAGCTATGTAAGGGAATTGATTGTGGAAGGGAACGTAAGGCTCTTTTTACTCCTTATCCTCATGACCTTCTGATCTGAGTCATCTTATCTTTTCTATGGGGTTAAGAACTAGGCTTCTCTTCTATCTCTCAGGATGACGTGTTACTAAACCGTAGTTGCCTAGGATTGTTGAGTTCAAGCCTCAGTTCAGTTCCTACTACTTCCATATGTTCATAACTAGCCTCAGAACCTTGATATTGTGATGTTGAGTGGTTATGCCACCATTTTTGCAGGATGTCTCAAATCATTTTGAGCATTTACAGCCGTTATGCTGTCCGAGTCATCCCAGGTTTCTAAATAGTCTAATGCACTTGCAAATCTTTCCTCCATGGTCCGTTGTATTTTGGGCCAGATTAAGCACACTAATCGGTGTGTTGAGATACTCCGTTGCCTTGACGTGTATGTTGGAGTTAGTATTATGACCCTAGGTGTCCTCGAGAATTTAGCAATGCTTTCGTATCCCCAGTGTGATGATTCTGGCCATCATTCTTGAAAGCATCACGTGATGCCATTTAGTAGTAGGTATTCTACTCATGTGTTCTTGACCCAAGAATCACTCTATTCACTTCGTGTTGATATTGTTGCTAGTTCCTTTAGGATATTAGTAACCTTTTTATTAGTCCTCGAGGTCCGTGGTAGTTCCTTCTTCCAAATACTACGAATCGCTTATGGCAGAAGTTCGTTGAACCAAAAGATCACAATAAGAGTGCTCTTGACGAGTTCTCCATTCAAATTATGAATCTGCCAGTCCTTCTTCTTCTGCGTGGGTTATCCGGAAGAAATATGTTGAACTTGTTCGACATACTAATCCATGCATCCACAACTCTAAAAAAATTATATGTTCCTTGAGTTGTCCCCCTTTAGTTGTATCCTGACCTTAGCCTATCTGTTGATAGTCAAGAGTATGTGTGCATTCGTGTTTATTGGTGCCTTTTACTCTTGTGGTCCGTCAAGCCATTCTATTCCGGAATGACAAGGAGAAACAAACTCCGGTACCTTGTCCACTTCGAGGATTGGGTCAAAGTAGTTGTATTCCACAGATCAAAATGCCAATCCAGCTTTTGTTTTGTTCTACCTTGGAGTGTCACCCTCTTTCATATCATGAATGACGGGAGAATTGCACAACCTCTCATGAGTTCTTCACGCAGTGATACTTCTTGCCATCATTGTTCATTCCTCGGTTCCTGTGTTATTGTAACCGGAATGCCGACAAGTGAATCGTGATGTGTGAAATCAATACTCCTAGCAACCCCGTTGCTTGGTGGTTAATGGACGATAATCTCATTCTTGGTGTGTTGATAATGGAATCCTCATTCTAAGATTGATCGTGCTACCTAGTCCTTTTTCCTGGTGCACTCTTCGATCAAGAGTTGGGATTATGTCTATCCTTGCTTATTTAGTCATATCATCTTGCCTAAAGAGCAAGATTGATCTCGAGCTTAGTAACATGTCGGTGGTTCATGATTTTTTGAATAGCTTCTCGGAAGTATCACCAGGTAGTCCCCTGACCGCTATATTGAGCTCGTGATCAAGATGGTTTCTTGCAAACCACCCCTTCTCCAAGAAACTGTGTGGGATACCCCTGAGCTAGTTGGTTAAGCCAAACAACAACTTGGAGAGTTGGAAGATAAAAGCTTGTCTGACTTAGTTCATGTTAAGGGATATCTTTTTGTGCGTGTGTGTGTGTTGAAGAAAGATGATATCTTCATCGATTGGTCCTCGTGATCAGTTGTTGGATCTATTGCCTTGTCAAAACTTTGACTTGAGTATGGGCTATCGTTAAGTCAAATCAGAACCAACGACGTTCATAATGTTGTCTTACTCGTGGTTGTTCCTCGGGCATACACCATTATATCTTTTGGTTTGATCAATGCTATCACCATGCTCACGTGATGGTGGAAGTCCAGTGATATGGAAATTCCGATGAGTTGATGTTGAGCCCATCAGCAGCATTTTGTCTCCCCCAATGATTCATGTTGAACATCAACCTAGTGTTGGAAAACTTTTGTAAGCCTTGCCTTTGTGTTCCGCTCATGAGGTATATGTTTGGGTGAAAGAAGTGACTTCCTCTAAGTTCATGTGCATTTGGTGCAAGTTGCCGCCGTGAATTCGAGAAAGTCAATGTTGCTTCCTTTAGAACCATCCCAAGTTAGTCATGCATGTACGAAGTATGCTATGGTTTGACAGGCTTGCTACCTTCATTTCATATGTATCTCCTAGTACACCAAGCCACTGATTGACTTGTTCAAGAAACACGGAGTCTGTTCTAAGGTTAATCCTTTGGACTTCCACGCGTGGAGACTTCAATATCCTTGATGATGGTTCCCCACCTGAGCTTGATAGTGTTTCATTATAAGACTTCTACATGGTCATGCTTGTCTTGAACAGTGTGTTCACATGTATGTAGCAGAACCAACTCATGTTTTGGAGCTTGCTATCGTAGCTCATTTCCCGAGAATCTCACAACGTCATCTCGTCGGTTTGTGTTGCAAACTTTATTTTCCAGACATGCTGTCTGAAATATCCTGTTACCAACCAGATCAGAATCTCAGGCAGATATGATGGTTGGAACTTTTCCAGGATCTATGATGTAGGTCCCGACAAGGTTGATGTTCTGGCCGACGCACCTAGCCGGAAGATCTGTCATTGTAGTATCTTTGACCATCTTTCCATGAGGATTTCGTGCGACTTATTATAGAAGTTATTCCTTAGAGATCCTTGTGCTCTCAGCTTCTTCGATGATTCTATAACCATTGAAACGTTGGAAACACTCTCGACTGTTGAGTTTTCCCCAGTCACCAGAATCATTCCCAGCATTTGCATTTTGTTCCCAGCTTGCACCTCAGTAGTTGTTGTCCAGGATCATCTTCAAAAGTGGTCCTACCATGGGTCCCATCCATCTCCAATGATAAGCAAAAATCATCCCTTGCGTTGTCTTCAACAAGGTAGTCCACATCATCCATTCTAGTCCGAGTATACCATCCCTTAGTACTCTGCCGAATGATTGTTGTGATTGCCTTAGGCTGGTATAAAGAGTTCCAATGATCTCAGAATCAAAAGTAATTCTTTTTGCCACTTAAGGGAATGTTTCTGCGAGTCACCTTCCCCGAGGTGTCCCGTTATGGAATCATGGCAATTATCTCCTCACTACCTTGAAAACCATGCACTATCCTACTCCAGCATGGAATTGTCGCCTACCAATTTGAACCTTTGTCATATGTTTCTCATCCATCATCTCTGATGTGTGTTCTGCGTCTTAGCACAAGGGATGTTTCTACGTCTCATTCCGTGAGTTGATCTTGTGTTCATTAAGATAGATGATCCATCCTTGTAGAGTTATCTCGCTCTTTTGTCCTCGTGTTGGGTGAGGATCTCGCAAGCAAAGATGTCAAAGATCAATATGAAGCAATGAATCAATGTCTTCGAGATGGCAATTGGATCATGGAGATTGTGTTAGCTTCGTGTCCCCTCTGTCTTCTTACCTCACGTCTTGAATCTCGGGACGAGATTCTTGTTTAGTGGGGGTGAGTTGTCACAGCCCTAGAATTTGTTTGTAATTAGTTGCATCAGCACCCATGCATCATGTCTAAAATTTATTTGAAAGTTGAAATGGGACTGTTAAACCCTAGCAGCAAATGAAATTCAACTAGGTTCAACTTAAATCTTTTCAATGAACCCAAAATGCCCTTTAAAAATGTTCATCATTTTTGAATTGGTTTTGGCACCTCTGACAAAAATGGTGCACATTTTTCTAGCTCAATTTGGATTTTTGAATGAACTCATTAAGTATTTGAATTTGGGAATTTAATTTTTATAAATAATTAAAAATGCCCAAATAATTCTAGAAGTGGTTGAGGGCTGTTGGAAATATTTCCAAATGTGCCCACAAGTCATTTCAGGAATTTTGGAAATGGTTTGGTCTTTGAACTAAATCAAAACATAATAGAAAAAATAGAAAAACCTAACAAATTAAATAAACAGAGAGAGAGAGAGTCACCTGGGCCACTTACCTGGCGCGGCCAGCTGGACGGCCCAGCCCACTGGCTGGAGCGGTTGTCTTCAACCTCTGCCAGTAGGCAGAGGCGTGTCGACAACTGCGCGCCTGAGGCCTCCACCTCTTCTCTGCCTGCTCGCCCGGATGCCTCTGGACGGTGCCACGCACTCCCCCCGGGCCCCCTCCCTCTCTCTCGTGTCCATCCCCTCCTCTCCCTCGCTCTCTTCCGCGACGGCCGACGCGGCCATGGAAGCGCCGCCGTGAACCATCGCGCTCCCCGACCCCCTCTCTACTTCCCGTGTTGCGTGGAAGCTCCGCCACCGTCGCCCATGCCTCCTGGACGACCTGCAGGACGCCGGACACACCGCACCACGACCATGGCATCGTCTTCAACCGCTCGGCCGCCGAGATCGCTGATGACCGCACGCCGTCACCAACCCTTCCCCGAGCCCGCTGAGACGCGTACTGCAACCGCCGTGAGCTCCTTCCCTGAACCCCCCTCTTCTCCATCTCGTTTGCATGCCGTATCACCATTCCCCACCGTCACCGAAGCTCGCCGCCATTGAGCTTCGTCGCCACCGTGGCTAGAGCAAACGTAGCTCGAATCCGAGCACACCGTTGTGCTCAGTGCGGCTCCAGGAGCCCGTAGAGCCCACCAGCTCCTTCCCATGTGCCCCTAGCTCCAACCCGAGCACGCCCGTAGCTCCGACCGCCGCCCAAGTGGTCGCCGCCGTAGTTCCCGATATCTCCACGCCCAGCGGCCTGCTCCGTTGGATGCGGTGCACGTCCAGCAACCCATAGGCCGAACCGCGAGCCCAATGGTCGCCGGATGGCAAAACCCGACGCCTACACCGTGCGGAATGGTTGCCGCCAGCCAGATTCCGGCGAGGCCGACGTGGCGACATCATTAGTTGCTAATGAGCCCACTAATGACCCCTCTAGAGCCACTGACGTGTGGGACCCTGTGACAAATTAGGTTAGTCTAATTTTCTGTTAAGATTAGTACTAATATGTGTGGACCCCACGTGTCAGCTTTGACTTTGGTCAAGTCAACGTTGACCGGTCCCACCTGTCATCCACACAAACCAGCCCGAGACACTGACGTGCCGACCCCACACGTCAGGTTTGACCTGGACCCGTCTTGTTGACTGGATGACATCATAGTGACGCAGTGATGAGGTCATAAATGCTTTTCTGGATTTTAAATAAATCAGAAATGATTTGTTTAATTCAGAAAATGTCCTAAACTTCTAAAAATCATAGAAAATAAACCGTACCTCAAAATTAAATAAATTATATATGAAAAATTATCAGAAAAATTCAATCTATCCATCTGTGGCATTTTCATGCATGTTAGAACAACTTATAGCTGCTGAATTGGATAAATCAATAAATGGTATTTGAAATGCCTTACATGGAGTTTGAATTTGAACCTTTGGTTCAAACCAACTTCATTTAATCTGGTTGCTAGATGCATTAGCCCAAACACCAGCATGTTGCCATGTCATGATCATACATCATATTGTTGCATTGCATTGATTGTGTTCTTTCTGTGTTTGCTGGTGATTGTCCCCCCCCCCCACCCACCCACTCGGTAGACGTATGTTTCGACGATGTGATCAATGACACCGATAAAGAGCTATATCATCTTCAGAAGTGCGAGGCAAGCAAAACCCCCTTGTTCATTCCGATACAATCCCACTCTCTCGCTCCTGCTCTCTTTTACTGCATTGGGACAACACCGATTCAACTGTTACATGTTGTGGTAGTTGAACCCTTTCCTCTGCATGACCTGTCATTGCCACAGTAAATAGATGAAACCCACTAGCATGAGTAGGAGTTGTTTGAGCCCTGTTGTGCCTACTCATTCATGCTTGTTTGTCATGCCTGCTACTGCTTAGAGTTGAGTCAGGTCTGATTCATCGGGGATGAATTGGAATGTGGTGAACATGTCCTACCGTTGAGAGCTAAGTGTGTGAACACGATTTGGTAAAGGTAGCGATGAGAGGCCATGTAGGAGTACATGGTGGGTTGTCTCATTGCAGCCGTCCTCAGGAACTGAGTTCTGTGTTTGTGATCCATGAACAGCTACTACCACGCATTGGAATGCTTAAGTGCCCCTCTCGACTTATTAATCAACCTGATCTCTGTCCAAGAGTTGCAACTAGTTTCTGGTGTTTGTAGGTTGTGTTAGTAGTCTACCAAGTGGTACCCGGTCCAGGTGGGCTTGGGACAGACTAGGCACTGTGGCACGGTGTACCAAGCATAGATCCATCCGTCGAGGTGGGCTTGGGAACCCTGCACACAACGTTTGGGGCCATGAGCGACACCCCAGCCGGATCTCCTTGCGGATGGAACCCAAATAGGCGATAAACCTGGACTAGAGACTTGTTGGTTAGTCAGGTCGTGGCCGACTCCCTCGCCCGGCTTCCGCTTGAAGGTTGCCGAGGCACATGACGTGTACAAGGCGATAAGTGGCGAGAGCGTGTGTGAAGAAGTACACCCCTCCAGGGTTATCATTATCTATTCGAATAGCCGGATTCCTTGGATATGGAAACTTGGACCCCTTGCATAGTTCATAGACAAGTGAAAGTGGATACTCTAAAATGCGCAAGATAAGCGTGAGTGCTATGGATGGCGTTCTCATAGGGAGACGGGAGCGGATTCATAGTGGTGTATTGACATGGTGAATATGTGGACTCGTGTGCGCCACCTCAAAGAGTTACTTGCAGTCGTAGTTCAGGATAGCCACTGAGTCAAAGCTGGCCTGTTGCAGTTAAACTCCACCACCCCCTTTGTTGATACTGAAGCATATGTAGTTAGTTCTGATGTAAGTCTTGCTGGGTACATTTGTACTCACGTTTGCTTAATTTATGTTTGAAGAGAGACTTCAGTCTCGCTAGTAGTTCCACGTGGACTTCGACATCTAGCTTGTTACCTCAGCTACGATCTTGTACCTTGGGAGGGTCTTGTAGATAGTCAGGCTTCTCAGCCTTTTTCATTTGTAGATGTCTGTACTCAGACATGTTAAGCTTCCGCATGTGCTTTGACTTGTATTCTCTGAATGTTGGGTCATGAGACCCATGTTTGTAATATCTCGCTCTTCGGAGCCTAATGAATAAATACTTGAGTCGTAGAGTCATGTTGTGATGCCATGTTGTATTTACACCAATGTTGGGGATATCGCTTATTGGGAACTTATCGGTCGACCCATGATAAGGGGTAAATCAGCCAGTTTATCAGCATATCGGCTGGTTTATCGTCATATCGGTTGATTTATCGGCTGATATATCTTATCGGTCAGACACTGGTAAGCTATAAATCAGCCGATTTATCGGAATATCATAAGATATCTTGAATAGTGATTTACACATATCGAGCATATTGTGTGTATGATTGAAATGCTTGGTATGTGTGGGATCAGACAACCTAGTTGTTTATCCTTGGTAGCCTCTCTTATGGGGAAATGTAGTCTTGTGCTTCCATGAGCCATAGTAGTCCGCTACAGCCCGGTTCATCGGAGTCCTGCTAGCCCAGCACTACTGCTCCGGAACACTTGACTGGCCGGCATGTGATTCACTTCGTTCCTGTGTCTGTACCTTCGGGGAAATGTTACGCGGTGACATCCGGAGTCCTGCCTAGCCTGCTACAGCTCGGGTTCCCGGAGTCCTGTTAGCCCAGTGCTACAGCCCGGATTCGCATGCTGCTAACCGACATGCTCGATGTTGTTTCATGTATGCTTATCCCCGTAAGTTAGTGCCACTTTGGGTTCACGACTAGTCATGTCGGCCCGGGTTCTCTATCATATAGATGCTAGCGACACTATCATATACGTGAGCCAAAAGACGCAAACGGTCCCGGGCCATAGTAAGGCGACGCCCGTGGGAATACCGTGCGTGAGGCCGCAAAGCGATATGAGGTGTTACATGCTAGATCGATGTGACTTGGAATCGGGGTCCTGCCACTCTACCCCCTTCTACTGTGGTGGCTAATCCTATTTTATAGAGGCCCTAGTCCTCTCCCCAAATATTGAGCGGGAAGGGAGCCAACAACGGCCAAATTGAAAGGGGACAACTAGTACAAGTTATCCTGACAAAAGCAGTCTTCGCCTGCCAAAGGCTCTGGTGGTGACACCGCCTTGGGCTCCATGGTGACCTCCATCTTGCCTTCCTACTGGTCTTGGTCTTGTTTCACCGATATGGAAACCTTTGCTTGATGCCTCGGTACTCCTCGCCTGCGCTTGCCTCCTTAGCACCAAAGAGGAAACAAGGACACTATGTGCGCTGGCGCCCGCCTGGTCTCGATCGTCATGGATCACGTCATTGGAACCTCGCGAGGTTTGCCTTGCCTTGATCTCTCCGCCCCTCGCGATCCAGCCTGGTGAGGCCGCTCATGAGGAGGTCTTGTGTCGTCCGCCTCACGAGGCTTGGCCCCTCGCAAGGGTATTGAATGCTTGTTGGTGAAGATGGATCGTACGGGCCCGCTTGCAGAGCCACGCCGTGGGCTGCAGGCAGGCAAGTCTGGGGACCCCTGTTCCCAGAATGCTGACAGTTACTTCCTGAGCATATCTTTTTGATCCACTGATCGCCTCCCTATGGAAGCCGACCAGAGTCTCAGGGGCTATTATCTATACACAGGCACATTTTTGCATGAACAGAGCGGTTATTACATTGCATACCTTGAAGCCTCTCAGTAGACTTGTGAAGGCTTCGATCAATTCACTTCTCGCAGACAGAATCCTCTCAACTACCGTACCCATTAAGGTATGATGTTCCTCTGTGTTGGACGCACTTTGCAATGTGCCCATCAGTATATCCGGCACCTCCGGATTCCTGGAGGATGCTGCGGGATTGCGGACTCCCTTCAAAAGGGTACGCTTACTCGACCCTAGAGTCGTCTTCGGCTGTAAACCGAATAGTTTGGGGGCCTCATTGTTGGTCCCCTCGGGGGCCGCCTCCTCCGGACCCTTGACGGTCGAAATATCACCTGCGAGTGATGTCTCCTTTGCCCCCCGTGTCGCTGGATGGTCAGGGGAGATCCTCCGGGATGACACCTCGAAGTCATCCACCCTTAGGGACGGTGAATCTTGTGGAGACGTCTCGCTTTCCATCATCTCCGGAGGCAAGTCCACCGATGAGGAGGACTGTGGAGGTAGATAGCGGGCTGGACCGTGAACATATGGTTCAAATGTTACCCTTGCAAAACCAAAAAGAATGGGATATGTCTAGAGCATCTTTGTTCACTTACGATTCGGTAAAGGGCTTGTCCCTAGAAAGGAGCTCTGCATCAACATCGTCCTCCGAACTCGAACCATCTGACAGGGATATTTTCCCTCTCTTGGGTGCCTCCACCTCCAAGTCTTCAGGGGCGGTTCTTTTCTTCCTGTGGGGGGAGGGATATCCCTTTCTTCTTCTTCCCCTTTGTCTTTGTCTTCGAGAGAGAGAGAGCTTCAGTCTTCCCGGACATAGCGTCCAGTACACCTTTAGAGCGGAGGCCACCTTCAGCCCTCTTGCTCTTCTTCTTGTCCTCCCTCGCCGGCATTTGATACGGCGCCAGGGTCAACATCCTCATTAACACAGGATTAGCTGAGTCTTCGGGAAGTGGAGCCGAACACCTGATTAGCTCCGCCTTCTTTATCCAGCCCTGGTTGAACGTAGGTTTCTTAATACATCGTTGTGGGATAATTAAATGAATTGCGTTCAGGAGTTGGGTACTTCCTGGAGTATCCGGATGGTTGCAGTCAAGGCCGATGTCCTCGTATGTGTCCGGCCACTGCTTTCGAGTCTTGAAGAATAGTTTCCACATCCCTCTGTGTGTTGTGTGGAAGAATTGTTGAAGGGTCCGCGGCCCTTCCGGATTGAACTCCCACATGCGGAGAGGTCGTCGCTGACACGGGAGAACTCGGTGGACTAGCATCACCTGGATCACGTTAATGAGGTTGGTGTCCTTTTCAAGGATGCTCTAGATACGACTTTGCAGCGTCTCCAATTCATCAATTGATCCCTAGTCAAGCCCCTTATTAATCCACGATGTGAGTCGCAATGGAGGGTCAGATCAGAATGCAGGCGTGGCTGCCCATTTGGTACCACGAGGTTCGGTGATGTAAAACCACTCCCGCTGCCATAAGTTGGAGGTTTCCAAGAAGGTGCCCTTTGGCCAGACAGTATTGGTGAGCTTGCTCACCGTAGCGCCGCCGCACTCCGCCTGCTCCTTGTCGATTATTTTCGGCTTCACGCCAAAGGTCTTGAGCCATAGGCCAAAGTGTGGGGGTGCCGAGAAAGGCTTAACACATAATGATGAACGCCGAGATGTGGAGAAAGGAGTCCGGGGCTAGGTCGTGAAAATCTAGCCCATAATAGAACATAAGGCCGTGAACGAAGGGGTGGAGAGCGAACCCTAGCCCGCAGAGGAAGTGAGGGATGAATACAGCCCTCTCGCCAGATTTTGGTGTGGGGATAACCTGCCCCTTTGCAGGGAGCCTGTGGGGGATTTCCACAGTTAGGTACTTCGCCTCCCGGAGCTTCGCGATATCTTCCTTGGTGACTGCGGAGGCCGTCCACCTGCCTTGGGAGCTAGATACGGACATGACTAGAAGGCTTGGTAGCAATGAAAGAAATTGGGACCAGGGCGCTGGAGCTCGGGGTTGGAAAGACTGAGGAAGAGTTAGGCATGGGATAGAAATATGGGTCTGAACCCCTTTATAAAGGCGATGAATATCGAATGCCTCCTCACGGGCCTTAAAGCTCGCCTATTCCCAAGGGGTCGTGCAAACCACACGGTTGGATTACCCGCGCCCATATTGATAAGAATCCCGAGATAAGCGGGCATGATCTCTGCTTTGACAAGATGTGCCAATAAAGACCGCGCCTCGTAGTGTGGAGCCAGAGGCTGAAAAGACGGTTCGAAATAATAACCAGGCAAGGGACATAACGTCTCGCCACAAAAGTCATCAGTAAATGGGACTTGTTAAATATTATACCTTGTTGTGGTTGTATGTGGTGTCTGCTTCGCAGAGCCGGACACGTTTTTTGTGTTCAAGGACTACTTTGAAGTATTCGAAGGAGGAACCCACCTTGCAATGCCGAAGACAATCTGCACGCCGGACACATCGTCATTGAATCCTGGTTCAGGGGCTACTGAGGGAGTCCTGGATTAAGGGGTCCTTGGGCGTCCGGGCTATGTGACATGGGTCGGACTAATGGGCCATGAAGATACAAGACAGAAGACTTCCTCCCATGTCCGGATGGGACTCTCCTTTGCGTGGATGGCAAGCTTGGCGTTTGGATGTGAAGATTCCTTTCTCTGTAAATCGGCTCTGTACAACCCTAGGTCCCTCCGGTGTCTATATAAACCGGGGGGTTTAGTCCGTAGAGGCAAGGATAATCATAATCATACAGGCTAGACAATTAGGGTTTAGCCATTACGATCTCGTGGTATATCAACTCTTGTAACCCCTATACTCATCAAAGTCAATCAAGCAGGAGTAGGGTATTACCTCCATCAAGAGGGCCCGAACCTGGGAAAAACATTGTGTCCCTTGTCTCCTATTACCATCAATCCTTAGACGCACAGTTCGGGACCCCTACCCGAGATCTGCCGTTTTGACACCAACACTCCTTGACAGGCTTCACCGTCGAATCGACATGGCGTCTATGCTCGGCCAGCTCCCTGGGAGCACCCGGCATGTCAGAAGGCTTCCATGCGAAGATGTTCTAGTTCACATGGAGGAACTAGATGAGCTCAACTTCCTATTTGCTATCAAGGGTGGTGAAGATGTTGGTTGGGGCAATGTTCAGGTCTTCGTGATGGATGTGCACTGGCTTCGTCTCCCCTGCCAACTGGAAAGCACATTCCACAGTCGGCTTCTTTGACTTCAACAACTCGCTTGGATCCACCGCCTTCTTGTATTCATCCAACTCGGCCATCGCCATCTGTTCATCAGTAATTTGAGATCCCTTTTGGAGACACTCCTCCGCTAAGTTCTGATTGCCCGTGATAGTGATCACGCCATTTGGCCCTGGCATCTTAAGCTTAAGATACACGTAACATAGATGGGCCATTAAATGAGCATAGGCAGCCCTACCAAGGATGGCATGGTAAGCACTTCAGAAGTCTACCACTTCGAAATTCAGTCGTTCCTTCCAAAAATTCTTCTCTTCGCCGAATACAACATCGAGGGCGATCTGTCTGAGTGATTTAGCCTTCTTCCCGGGGATTACCCCGTGGAACTGCATGTTTCTCTTGCTGAGTGAGGTCATCGGAATGCCCATTGCCCCCAACGTGGCAGCGTAGATGATATTAAGCCTGCCGCCGCCGTCCATTAGGATTTTGCGCAATCAGACTCCACCAGCGACTAGGTTTACCACCAAGGTCTGCCGCCCGGGGGTCGGTATGTGAGCCGGGCGATCCAACTGGTCGAATGTCATAGGTGTCTTGGCCTAGTCAAGGTATTTGGTAACACTCGGAACCGCCATGTTGACCTCTCGGTTAATGACTTTGAGGCGACTCTTGCTCTCTACGTCGGTGAAGATCATCATGACGTTCTCAATGTTGGGGTACCTGGAAGTACCCTTGCCTCTGTCGTCGTCATCTTCATCTTTGTCTCCGGAGGAATCTTGTCGCATTTCTTGCTTCAGGAGTCAGCGCTCTCGAGTGGTGTGCTTGGGCAAAATCAGATAACCATCCCCGTCCTTCTTCGTGTGGATCTGGCAGGCCTGATTGAGGATGTCACTCTTCTGGGCAACTTGCTTCTTCCTCGGTACTATGGATCCTCTGACTCCCAATTGGGTTACCTTCCTGGGTCGCGTCGGTGTTGCCTGTAGGTCGTGATGTGCCTCACTCATAAAGCAAGCGTGAAGAGAGCTGCGAAAAAAGCCGACGGCATGGAGCGGTTATTTTTCCTGACTGGCAAGTGGACAGGCTCAGATGGCGTAGCTGATGTGTCATGCTAGGTATCTTTTATTAGAAGTAGAATTTATTCCACTCTCATCTGAGAGTGCGAATAAAAGAAGGTATTTTGTGTTTGGCAAAGTCTGAAAAAAAAGATTTTGAATCTGCCTTTTTCTAGTCCTTCTTCTGCTTTTGGGGGCCTTTGACTTTGCCCTGGCCGGCCAAAGTCACAGCCTCGGTGTTCTCTTCACCATCGACTTTCCGCTTGTTCTTTTTGGCCTTGTTATCTGACTGATGAGCGTCGCATGTTTGACTTTTGCCACTTCTCAGTCGCTCTTCCTCTTCACCGTTGGCGTACCGTTTGGCAATTTCCATAGCCCGACTGAGAGTCGGGGTCTCAGTTCGGCCAAACTTCATGTTTAGCCCCTGATACCTAACTCCTGCCTTGAAGGCGCAGATTGCCTAGTGCTTGGTGATGTTCTCCACCATGTTGTGTAAGGTGGTCCACCGGTGGATGAACTCACGGAGAGTTTCATTTTGCTTCTACACGCAGTGCTACAGCTCGGCTAGGCCACCCGGCCTCTTGTAAGTGCCTTCAAAATTCTTGACAAAAACCCTCACCAAGTCATCCGAATAGAATATGCTGCCTGGTGGGAGCTGCGTGAGCCAGGCCCGAGCGGAGACTTCCAACATCAGCGACAAATGCTTCATGGCCACATTGTCATTGCCACCACCGATCTGAACCGCCACTCGGTAATCTTCCAGCCAAACCTCGGGCTTGGATTCACCAGTGAACTTTCTGATCCCCGTGGCCAACCTATGTAATGGATGAAGCACTTGGGACCTGATGGTACGGAGCCACCCGGTATGTCATGATCTTCGCCTTCTCGCTGGGTCCAACCTATATCGACCAAGCTCTGAGCGAGGATTGACCTTGTGTTGAACTTCAGGTCTCGAGTGTCTCCTGTGGGACGAGTGGGACTCAGCCTGCGATCGCTGTCGTGTGACCACCTGTCGTTGTAGGGCCGCACCCGTACGCGCCATCTCGTGGTGGAGGCATCAATTCACAGTGATAGTTGTCGTGACGCTGGGGTGACACGACTCGATCGCGCCTCTGATCTTCGTGACTATCTCTCGAGGAGGAAGTGACTCGGCACCTGCTGGAGCCAAGTGGGATGTGTGCCGACTGAAGGTTTCCGCGCGCATCGATGCACTGTGGATCTGATCTCTGGACTGAGTCACCGCCACATTTTGCGATAGTGTCGTCTTGAGGAGCGCCTAGATCTGCCGCATCCCATCCTGGGCCGCAGAACCGGATGGTTGGTTGGAACCTGCGATCCGAGTGGCAGCCACCAGATTTTGCAATGTTGTACTAAGGACTTGATACTTATGAGGTTGGTCGCTTGAGTAGAGTCGACACTTGTGCCGACTAGAACAGGGTTGATGGCGTTCACGCTCGTCCAGCTCCCTTTGTAGGTGTTCGAGGCGATCGCGCTCGGCCAAGGTGGCCAGGCGAGTCGACTCCATGGCCAGTGCCTCGGGAGTAGTTCTGATGATGGGAGTGTTCAGGAGCAGGTCATTCCTACAACAGAGATCGTCCCGCTGCTCCCGAGTGAGAGCCTGGGGTACATATGGCTTGTGGCCGTTGGCGCCGCCGTTGGTGTCATGTGATGCACCCGTGCGGCCGTCCGTGGGGGGCACGATGCTTGCCATTGTCCGCCATAAGAACCTCAGCGGTTCACTCGGTGCTTTCACACTCGGACCCCTCAGAGGAGTCATCGAGTGATCCCTCTAAGAGGTCGAGAGCGGGCTCGTCGAATTCGAGCTGTCGCATGTTCCACTGCGGCCTGGATGGCCACGACATGCTTGATCCAGCACTGTAGCCGTGAGCACCCGGAACGCTTGTGATGTCGTGCAATGGTGGGGTGGACAACCACTCGGTACGGAGCCGAGGGCTATCGGAGGTGAACTCCGTATGAAGATGTGCGGAAATGCGTCGCGCTGCGGGCGGGCAACGCCTCCACGTCCAGTGGAGCCTTGCGAAGCCATGCTGAATCGTTGGCGATGAAGGAGAGTGCCCTGAAACATATTTCACTACCGACTGACATGATGATGAGAAAATCCACCTACGCTGTGAAATTTTGCTAGACGCCTAGCCCCACGGTGGGCACCAACTGTCGGGGTTATGATCCCGACAATGAGTACTAGGAGTATGAATAAGGGGCAGAGCCTAGCTATGGCACAGGTGTAACACTCGGTGTTTAACAAGTTCAGGCTCCTCTCGGAGGAGGTAAAAGCACTACGTCTCGTTGCCTGGCTTTGATTTGATGGGTATAGTTACAGAGATTACTCGCTGCCTGGCTATGGAGAGGGGTGCCGATTATATAGACTGCACCGCAGCCCATGTCTCACATGTCGTCAAGGCAATTAATGGTATTAAATGAGTCAGTTACTAGTGCAATGACCCCTACTACAGCATTTATAGGTAATGGTAGCTATAACTCTATTTAGGGATGACTTTGGATTCCTTGACCATTGCAGCTCCCATGACGTCCTCTTGCCCTCTTATGTCCGAGTGGTGATCCATCAGCCGAGTGACATGTGATCGTCCGAGTGTCGTTGAGCTGTCTGAGTGAACTTCCCGATGTGTGCATCCGAATGTTGGCATAGTCCAGGGACCTACCTATGTTGGCGATGGGCCCCATGTGGGTCCCAAATGATGGATCCTTGACCCTACCTAGAATAGGTGACCACATCACTATGCACGACAGATTTTCCAGAGACTTCAAGTCATGTCAGCGGGTGGTATGTGGTAGCATGGCGCTGCGGTGTATCGGCAACAGGCATGATGTGCTCAATAGTTTGCGCGCATGGAGGTGGTGTCATTGGACGCCGTGGTGGCATCGATGGATGTCTGGAGTGGCAAGGATGATGCAGATCTTTTTCCTAAAGATGGGTCAGCGGTTCGATGATGATGGCGGCTTCTAACACGTATGCATTTATTATACGCTTTAGGTTTATTGCACCGGCTGTAGGTTCCAATACGTTATGTGGATAGATCGGCGGCGACACTGGTTTTAGATGTGGGGAGTGAAAGCACTCAACATTATTGTGTTTGTAGGTGTGAGTGGTGGTGGCTTCAAGTGGCTTGATGTATATTCTTGTTAGACCTTTGTTGAAGAATTCATAAAGATGGCTGCATGCATCGATTGATGCAAAGGCATGGGGTTTTAACCTCCTTTTGCAAAATAAAACTGTTCGTGGCGCGAGATGAATGGAACTTCGCCCTTGACGAGACTCGAACATATGATATTCCATAGGTCACGACAAAAGAGAACGATATCTCACATCTTTCTCTAAGAGGAGGTGAGAGCTATGATATTCTAATGGAACATAACAAATCTACTATCCTTGATGGCTTCCATGCAGAGTTGTCTCAAAACTTTTGGATGTCATCAAGACTGACCTATTGCAAATGTTCAACCTTATTCATGCCAGCTAACATGACCTATCCAGGCTTATTTGGTGAGATTGTTTTGTTGCCAAAAATTAAGGAGGCTGAGCAGATCCGGTAATATGGACTCGTATGCCTCCATAATGTCAGCTTCAAGATATTCACCATAGTGGCTAATCATAGGCTCAATGTAGTTGTTGACCATGTCGTCTGGCCTTCTCAAACGGCTTTCATGCAAGGAAGAAATATACTTGATGGAGTAGTGATTTTATATATATAATACTATACTAAGATGCACCAAAAAACATGAGTGGGGTAGCATTGAAGATTGAATTTGAAAAGTCTCATGACAAAGTCAAATGGTCGTTTCTCCAATTGTCCTTGAGAATCTCCGACAAATGATGCCAGTGGATCCAAAAATTTACTTCTAGAGGAAGTGTGGCTATCAAAGTTAATGACGTGGGTCATTACTTCCAGAAAAAAAGACTATAACGGGATGACCCTATGTATCTAATGTTATTTAACATTGTATCGGCCATGTTGGCTATACTGATTGAGCGCGCCAAGTAGAATGGTCAGATTGCAGGAGTAGTGCCATGCCTTGTGGATGGCGACCTCTCTATATTGCAATATGTTGATGATACGATTCTTTTATGGAACATGACCTGGATAAGGCTCGCAAATTGAAACTCTTGCTTTCAGCATTCAAGCAAATGGCGGGCCTTCAAATTAACTTCCAAAAAGTGAATTGTTCTGCTTTGGAGAAGATAGTGAGGTAACTTCTGAGTATGCTTGGCCTTCATGGCACCCGAAGGGGAGAGACCCGCCGAGATTGGATCTCTATCTCTCTCTATTTCTCTATTTCGCTACTATTTTGTAGGCCGAGCACCATTTCTTAAACATCCGGAGATTCATAGCTCTAATCGGGCAAAAACCTTGAGAACTTAATACTCTAGATGCTGGCAGGAGTCGGTAGATGTGTGGAGTAATAGTAGTAGATACAGAATCATTTCGGTCTACTTGTCACGGACGTGATGCCTATATTCATGATCATTGCCTTAGATATTGTCATAACTATGCGCTTTTATATCAATTGCTCAACGGTAATTTGTTTATCCACCGTATGTTTTCTTTCAAGAGAGAAGCCTCTAGTGAAACCTATGGCCCCCGGGTCTATTTTCCATCATATATTTTCAAATCTATATACCAAAAAACCCAAAAATACCTTGCTGCAATTTATTTATATTTACTTTAGTTTGCTCTCTTATTTATCTTTTATACCTATCTCTATTATATCTCACTCTTGTTCGTGACCGTAAAGGGATTGACAACCCCTTTTTCGTGTTGTGTGCAAGTGTTTGTTAGTTTGTGCAGGTGCATATATTGGGGACTTGCTTGTGCCTCCTACTATATTGATACCTTGGTTCTTAACTGAGGGAAATATTTATCTCTACTTTGCTGCATCACCCTTTCCTCTTCAAGCAAAAAACCAACGCAAGCTCAAGAAGTAGCAGGAAGAATTTCTGGCATCGTTGCCGGGGAGGTTCTACATCAAGCCTACCATGTACCCATCATAAACTCTCATCTCTTGCACTTACATTATTTGCCATTTGCCTCTCATTTTACTCTCCCCCACTTCTAAAACGTTTTCATAAAAACACAAAAATATTTGGCTTTTTATTTGCCTTCTTTCTGTTTCCCTTTTCGTTTGCCCTTATGTCTTACTTGGTTTGTTTGCTATTTTGCTTGCCATAATTGTGTGTTTATTTAAATCAGAAGCAACGAAAGAAAAAAAGGGGGGTTATGGATCTTCATCCACTTGCTAATCTTTTTAAAAGATCCAATTATGATGAACCAATTGCTGGTGAGTTGAGTGCACTAGATTATCTTTATGAAGTTTTGCTTGAAATTCATGAATCTGGAAATTGTGATGAAGTGTTGATGAAGTGAATCACGATAGCTCCTTAAATGTAAAGCATCATTACAATCATATTATTATAAATTCTATTAATGTTAGTTGAGCTAATAATATGCAAAACCCTAAGCTTGGGGATGCTAGTCTTGCTATGTCCACTACTTATTTCAATGATCATGATTGGGGTCATAATGCTTCGTATGATCTTGAAAATTTACTTAAGCCTCATGATGAATCTGATAATGATAATAATGTTTGTAATAATATTGAAAGTGGGTTTGGAAGAGTGTTAACTCTAGGTAATAATGATCCCACTACATTGGAGAATGATCAATCTTATGAATTTTTTGATAAAACTGGGCTTGGAGAGGTCATGACTTTATTTGATGATAATCCCACTATTTTGGAAGATTGTCAACTTTGCATGCGTGTGGATCATGTAGAGAATAGTTTATGTGATAGCTATATTATTGAATTTGGTTATGTTCTTGTGTGTAATTATTATGAGAGAGGAAAATATGGTTGTAGAAATTTTCATGTTACTAAATTACCTCTCGTCGTGTTGAGATTGCTATTGTTCCTCCTTCTTCCTTGCATATGCTAGTTTTTGCTTGTCTTGATAATTTGTTTACTTATAAAATGCATATGCATAGAAAGTATGCTAGACTTAAACTTATTTTTCACATGCTACATGATGCTCTATTCGTGTTTCAATTGCTATCTTTCATGTGAGCATCATTAAAATTATCAATGCCTAGCTAAAAGGCTTTAAAGAAAAGCGCTTGTTGGGAGACAACCCAATTTTTTATGTTTTTATGAGAATACACATTATTACTTCTATAGTAATTGTGATTTGATGTTTTAATTAGTCTAGTAAAAATCACACAAGATTGATATACAAATTTCCTAGGTTTTCCTAATTTTTCAGAATGTTTAGAGTTATATAAGTATACAAAGTTTCCAGATTACTACAGACTATTATGTTTTTGACAGGTTATGTTTTCTATGTGTTGTTTGCTTATTTTGATGAATCTATGGGTAGTATCAGGGGGTATGAACCTTGGAGAATTTGGAATACCGTGGATATTACACCAATATAAATTAAGAATGAGTTCACAACAGTACCTAAGTAGTGATTTATTTTATTATACTAACGGAGCTTACGAGTTTTCTGTTGAGTTTTGTGTTGTGAAGTTTTCAAGTTTTGGGTAAAGATTTGATGGACTATGGATCAAGGAGTGGCAAGACCCTAAGCTGGGGGATGCCCAAGGCACCCCAAGGTAATATTCAAGGAAAACCAAGCATCTAAGCATGGGGATGCCCGGATGGCATCCCCTCTTTTGTCATCAATCCATCGGTAAATTTACTTGAGGCTATATTTTTATTCACAACATGATATGTGTTTTGCTTGGAGCATCTTGTATGATATGAGTGTTTTCCTTTTAGTTTGCCACAATCATCCTTGTTGTACACACCTTTTGAGAGGGACATGCTTTAATCGTGAATTTATTAGAATACTCTATGTGCTTCACTTACTACTGCATGATGGTGCTAACGCGACACTACGATCAGAGACCCTTCGACGAAACTGTGTGCAATGCAATAATCGCAAACGGTGTTGTAAAAAACCATCCAAAAAGGTGCAAAATGTTTGCGATGACGGATGCACCAAACACGGTTCAGATTTTAGTTGCATGTGCGATGCAAGGCATACGGTTCAGTTCAATTAACTATTTGCAATGAGAAGGAACAAAAGAAACGGGTAGCCAGATGAAGGTGTGTGCGATATACAGCATACGGTTCACTGGATGAACTGTTTGTGATGAGAAGGAACAACAGAAACGGGCAGCTGGATAAAGGTGTGTGCGATTGAGGGCATACACTTTAGAAGGATTAACTATTTGCGATTAGGCAACAGAACAGAAACGGTCAGCCAGATCAAAGTGTCTGCAATTGATGGAATACACTTCACATGGATGAACTGTTTGCGATTAGCCACAACAAACAGAAAAAGTTACACAGATCAACGTGTGCGCGCTAGACGGGCACACATTCTAATTAAAAGAAGTGTGTGCGATGGTAATAACGAGCGCGAGCGGTTGTTGGAACAAGACGTGTGCTGACATTGCCTATTGTAGTGCACCCGATGGTGCAAATGCCACGTACGCGGCCGAGAAAGCATGCCCACGTTACGCCTTCCGGGAATTGTGTCGCACTTAGAACCGTTAATAAATTTTGAGCATGTGTCCCGTCACATTCCAAATTACTACCATGCTATATTTAATTGCAAACTTGTTCACACCGATCAAAACCTAAACAATTTCCCACTTAGGGGTGTATTAGTACTCGGTTATAAATACTACTACTCCAATATGACTGCACATTCCGCCTCAACTCCTCATCCACAAAAACAAACAAGTCATTCATCATCGTTCCCATGCGTCTACCATGGCCAAAGTGAGTTCTGGGTCGAGAGATTGCCACCAGGGAGAGGTGAGCATGGAAGCAGAAGCATGAGAGATGTCCCGCCTCGCTGCGAAAGCAGCCGACATGTCCCGCCATGTAGCCGTAGCAGCACAGAGGTCCTGCCGCGCCGCTGAAGCAGCACGGAGGTCCCGCCGCACCGTCGATGCAGTAGACTGGTCCGGCTGCACCGTGGATGCAGAAGAGATGTCCTGCCGCGCCACGAATGGAGCAGAGATGTCCTCCCACGCTGCGGCGGCCTGGGAAAATGTCTCCCGGGTAGGCAAGGACTCTTACAGGCGCATGAATGCGATCATCCATAACCAGATGGATTAGATCTCTAGCTGGGCGAGGGTGCAAGACGACATGAAAGCCTCGCTTGAACAGGCTACCGACATCATCCGGGAACTAAATGAGAGCAATGCGAAGCTCTAGGCCGAGCGCGACCTACTGAGGGCAAAGGTCGTCGAAAGTGCGGAGCAGCAGGAGGAGACCACAGCCTTGTTGAAGAGGACCGGCATCATCGTCGAGAAACTTATGGATGAGAATGCCATGCTGCGCATCAAGCGCAGAAGGCTGCTGGAGGAATCCGTGGGTGCTCTCAAGCAACATCTTGAGGACAAGAAAGAGCTCATTGCCGCTCACCACGGAGACTAGTTCCCGCGGCCTGCAGCAACGCATCAAGAAAGTAGAGATCAGCGAGCCAGATTGTTGTCTTCCTTCTTCTTTTGCCCTTGTGTATTTCGGGCATTGCCGCATGTGGATTTTTTAATTATGTTCCTAAATATTTAAGGCAATTATTATGCATTGTCATCATCCTTATATTCATCAGTCTTGATATAAGTCGCATTCGATGCTATATAGGTCCGTTGGATCTTACATCAAGATCCATGCAAAACTTTCTTTTTAGATTTTCCTTTTTCTCTCTTAAATATCAGTCCAGTGAGACACAGCCACGCTGTGAAACAGGGGCTTAGGCTCCATTAATGGAGACGTTGGGAGGGAGGTGCACGGAGGATAGAGGTCAAAGGGCTCTCCTCCCGATGAGCACGCACAGGGGTCTGATCACATGCCTCCCGTACTCAAATAGCTACCCCGCATGGCACCTCCTAGCCAATAAAAAAGGGATGTGTGGCAGCACATAATTGGTAAGTAGAACGCCCACGGTTTCAATAATACTTGTGTTTCCAATTTGTAACGTGACAACACTTGTTCCAAAATGACTTTTTTGATTGTTAATCTATGTGCCTTCACAAATCAGACAGAAATACCACAGCCTACTGGTACCATGTCATGACACCATGCCAAGTTTCATGTTTTTCAGGCGTGTTTTGGATTTATAGGAATTAAAAAACCAAGTTTCTCAATATTTCCAGCCAAGCCACGACGCCCAGATGTTTGAATTTCATTCCCATTTCTTGCATGGGACCTATAAATTCACCCAAGGACACACATGTGATTTTTCAACCAACTTTGGTGCACTGGAGCATGTGCTTGTAGTTCAAATTTGAATTATGCATGTTAAATGCCCAGAAATTCAATTAACATATAAAAAAGGCCAAACAAACCCAGAATAATTCCAAAATTTAGCACTATACTTCTATAAGGTATAATCTATCTATGTAAAAAAATAAGGCGGAAGAAGGCAGTGTATGTCGTTTCGCACACGGACGTGACACATTCCCTCTCGGAACCATGAGCCTTCTTGAGAGAAGCTCTAGTTTGCAAGAAGCTTATACCAAAGTTTGTCCCAATTCGGCCAAAAAATTTACCACAAAATGTTGGTGTCATGTCATGACACCATGCCAAGTTTCATGATTTTCAGGCGTGTTTTGGATTTACAGGAATTAAAAACCAAGTTTCTCAATCTTTCCGGCCAAGCAACGATGCCGAGATGTTTGAATTTCATTCCCATTTCTTGCATGGGACCTAGAAATTCACCCAAGGATACACATGTGATTTTTCAACCAACTTTGGTGCACTGGAGCATGTGCTTGTAGTTCAAATTTGAATTATGCATATTAAATGCCCAGAAATTCAATTAATGTATAAAAGGCCAAATGAACCCAGAATAATTCCAAAATTTAGCACGATACTTCTATTTGGTCTAATCTACGTGTGTAAAAAAATTAAGGCGGGAGAAGGCAGTGTATGTAATTTCACACACGGAGGTGACACGTTCCCTCTCGGAATCACGAACCTTCTTGAGAGAAGCTCCGGTTTGCAAGAAGCTTATACCAAAGCTTGTCCAAATTCGGCCAAAAAATTTACCATAGCATGTTGGTGCCATGTCATGACACCATGCCAAATTTCATGTTTTTCAGGCGTGTTTCGGATTTACAGGAATTAAAAAACCAAGTTTCTCAATCTTTCTAGTCGAGCAACGATGCCCAGATATTTAAATTGCATTCCCATTTCTTGCATGGGACCTAGAAATTCACCCAAGGACACACATGTGATTTTTTGACCAACTTTGGTGCACTGGAGCATGAGCTTGTAGTTCAAATTTGAATTATGCACATTAAATGCCCATAAATTCAATTAATTTATAAAAAGGTCAAACAAACCTGGAATAATTCCAAAATTTAGCACGTACTTCTATTTGGTCTAATCTGCCTGTGTAAAAAAATTAAGGTGGGAGAAGGCAGTGTACATATGTCATTTCGCACACGGAGGTGACAAGTTCCCTCTCAGAACCACGAGCCTTCTTGAGAGAAGCTTTGGTTTGCAAGAAGCTTGTACCAAACACTACAAAAAAATACACTTCGATGATACGTGTTTGTCACGGTAGGTCGCATTTTTTGTCATGCATGTACATCCATGACAATTTTATGAAAGAATCAAGATAGTCATACATGTGCTGTCGTAGAAGTGTTCCATGACATTACCAAAATTATCATCACAGAAGTGTCCACTTCCATGACGATAAATCGCGCGTCACAGAAGTGCTTTCGTCAAGGGTGACCGACACGTGGCATCCACCGTAACGGAATGCCGTGAAGCTATCGGGTCCGGTTTTGGATCCGATAACCCGCTAACAGCCCCAACCAATGGGGATTTTCCACATGTAAAATCATCATTGGCTGGAGGAAACACGTGTCGGCTCACCGTTGGGACAGATGTCATCCACTCATTGGACAAAGGCACCTATGATACGTCGACACGTGGCACGGACAAACAGAGGCCCATTCCTGTGAAAAGTCCGGCCCGTTTGACTTGGTCAAAAGGTGGCGGGCCGGCCCACAGAAAGCCTGTTAACGACTTGTTCGCATACAGCCCATTTACAGCCCGCTAACCCAGGGCCCGTTACGACCTATCCGAATTAGGCCCAGTAGCGTCATCTGGGCCGTCCAATATGATTCCAGCCCATTTTAAGTTCCGGCCCATGTATGGCCCATGACGTCTTTCGACCCAGATGAGGCCCTTTGTAACTCTTGGCCCATTAATGGCCCGTGGTGAAACTGGCCCGTAATGAACAGTGTATCACTTTATACCCATTAACGGCCCATTAATCCATTGGGCCGTTTGCAGCCCATGTTATCTTTTGGCCTTCTCAGGGCCCATTTATTCTTGGGCTCATTTCCAGCATTCGGTTACTTACGGCCCGTTACTGCCATTTTCTGCTTGTGGGCCAAATTCATCCCGTGGTTACAGTCGGCCCGTTTGTGGCCCGTTAATACGTTGGGCCGTTTTCATAGCATCATAAAATACGGCCTATTAACGATGGCCCGTTATGGTCGGCCCATGAACTTACGACTCCAACTCTAGCCCGTTTACGGCCATAATGCGGTCTGTTTTTGGCCCATGTTTGGCCAATCGATCATACAGCCCGTCTAAGGCCCATTGATTATACGGCTCATAGAAGGCCCATTGTTTCTACGGCCCGTAGAAGGCCCATTGTTTCTACGGACCGTAGAAGTACCATTGTTTCTACGGCCCGTAGGAAGCCCAGTGTCATTACAGTAAATATGTAGCCCATGGCCTGTTAAAGGCGGGAAACTACTATAGGTTTAGACCTGCTAATGGCCCAAGATGATTAGAGGCCCACGTTTTGGCCCATATGAGTAACGAGACGGCCTGAAGACCGACAACACTGAGATCCACTGAACCTTCTGGCCTAAATTACAGCATACCGACCAAAGAATAAACCTAGACTATACAACAAAGAAATTACGGCATATTAGGAATCAAAGTTCGCTACCCTGTGATAATAAAGCGCAACATGACCGTGGATTGCATACACTCGGCATCAAAGGTTGCCACCAGTGCATATAAACGCGTCGACAAAAGAATATACAAAACTAAGAGCACTTCAGAAGGCAATAGACCTGGCAAGCTCGGACCTCGCAAGCAGCCGAACAAGATGATGAGACCTCGGTTGTGTCAACGATAGATGCTTCATCCCTAGCTATATGGCACCATAGTGCGCAAGGCAGTCCCCTGACATCTTCATTACATCTTTGACTTCAAGTCGGAGCTGAGATGAAGCAAGCCTTGTTGGAAATATGCCCTAGAGGCAATAATAAATTGGTTATTATTATATTTCCTTGTTCATGATAATCGTTTATTATCCATGCTAGAATTGTATTGATAGGAAACTCAGATACATGTGTGGATACATAGACAACACCATGTCCCTAGTAAGCCTCTAGTTGACTAGCTCGTTGATCAATAGATGGTTATGGTTTCCTGACCATGGACATTGGATGTCGTTGATAACGGGATCACATCATTAGGAGAATGATGTGATGGACAAGACCCAATCCTAAGCCTAGCACAAAGATCGCGTAGTTCGTATGCTAAAGCTTTTCTAATGTCAAGTATCACTTCCTTAGACCATGAGATTGTGCAACTCCCGGATACCGTAGGAGTGCTTTGGGTGTGCCAAATGTTACAACGTAACT
The DNA here is from genome assembly GCF_018294505.1 of Triticum aestivum. NCBI lineage: Eukaryota > Viridiplantae > Streptophyta > Magnoliopsida > Poales > Poaceae > Triticum > Triticum aestivum. The sequence continues at coordinate 201,140,587 of NC_057812.1, forward strand.
AGGTGGCTATAAAGGTACACTACAGGTATCTCCGAAAGTGTCTGTTGGGTTGGCACGAATCGAGACTGGGATTTGTCACTCCGTGTAAACGGAGAGGTATCTCTGGGCCCACTCAGTAGGACATCATCATAATGTGCACAATGTGACCAAGGAGTTGATCACGGGATGATGTGTTACGGAACGAGTAAAGAGACTTGCATGTAACGAGATTGAACAAGGTATCGGGATACCGACGATCGAATCTCGGGCAAGTACAATACCGCTGGACAAAGGGAATTGAATACGGGATTGATTAAGTCCTTGACATCGTGGTTCATCCGATGAGATCATCGTGGAACATATGGGAGCCAACATGGGTATCCAGATCCCGCTGTTGGTTATTGACCTGAGAGTTGTCTCGGTCATGTCTGCATGGTTCCCGAACCCGTAGGGTCTACACACTTAAGGTTCGATGACGCTAGGGTTATAGGGAATAGATATACGTGGTTACCGAATGTTGTTCGGAGTCTCGAATGAGATCCCGGACATCACGAGGAGTTCCAGAATGGTCCGAAGGTAAAGATTTATATATGGGAAGTCCTGTTTTGGTCACCGGAAAGGTTTCGGGTGCTATCGGTAACGTACCGGGACCACCGGGAGGGTCCCGGGGGTCCACCAGGTGGGGCCACCTGCCCCAGAGGGCTGCGTGGGCCAAGTGTGAAGGGGGACCAGCCCCGGGTGGGCTGGTGCGTCCCCCCACCAGGGCCCAAGGCAAAGAGAGAAGGGAAAAGGGGGAAACCCTAGGCTCAGATGGGCCTAAGGCCCACCTAGTGATGCGCCCCCCCTCTCTCTCCCCTTGGCCGCCCCCTAGATGGGATCTAGGGCTGGCCGCCACCCCTAGGGGTGGAAACCTAGGTGGGTGCGCAGCCCCTCCCTTTCCCCTATATATAGTGGGGGTTTTGGGCTGCCATACACACGAGAACATCTCCTTCTTGGCGCAGCCCTACCCCTCTCCCTCCTCGTCTCTTGCGGTGCTTGGCGAAGCCCTGCTGGAGTACCACGCTCCTCCACCACCACCACACCGTCGTGCTGCTGCTGGATGGAGTCTTCCCCAACCTCTCCTTCTCCCCTTGCTGGATCAAGGCGTAGGAGACGTCACCGGGCTGTACGTGTGTCGAACACGGAGGTGTCGTCCGTTCAGCACTAGGATCATCGGTGATTTGGATCACGACGAGTACGACTCCATCAACCCTGTTCACTTGAACACTTCCACTTAGCGATCTACAAGGGTATGTAGATGCACTCTCCTTCCTCTTGTTGCTAGATTACTCCATGATTGATCTTGGTGATGCGTAGAAAATTTTGAATTTCTGCTACGTTCCCCAACAGTGGTATCAGAGCTAGGTCTATGCGTAGTTTCTATGCACGAGTAGAACACAAAGCAGTTGTGGGCATTGATTTTGTCAATTTACTTGCCGTTACTAGTCTTATCTTGATTCGGCGGCATCGTGGGATGAAGCGGCCCGGACCGACCTTACACGTACTCTTACGTGAGACTGGTTCCACCGACTGACATGCACTAGTTGCATAAGGTGGCTAGCGGGTGTCTGTCTCTCCCACTTTAGTTGGATCGGATTCGATGAAAAGGGTCCTTATGAAGGGTAAATAGAAATTGGCATATCACGTTGTGGTTTTGGCGTAGGTAAGAAACATTCTTGCTAGAAATCTATAGCAGCCACGTAAAAACTTGCAACAACAATTAGAGGACGTCTAACTTGTTTTTGCAGCATATGCCTTGTGATGTGATATGGCCAAAAGGATGTGATGAATGATATATGTGATGTATGAGATTGATCATGTTCTTGTAATAGGAATCACGACTTGCATGTCAATGAGTATGACAACCGGCAGGAGCCATAAGAGTTGTCTTTATTTATTTATGACCTGCGTGTCAACATAAACGTCATGTAATTACTTTACTTTATTGCTAAAGCGTTAGCCATAGTAGTAGAAGTAATAGATGACGAGACAACTTCAAGAAGACACGATGATGGAGATCATGGTGTCATGCCGGTGACAACGATGATCATGGAGCCCCGAAGATGGAGATCGAGAGGAGCAAAATGATATTGGCCATATCATGTCACTATTTGATTGCATGTGATGTTTATCATGTTTTACATCTTATTTGCTTAGAACGACGGTAGCTTAAATAAGATGATCCCTCACTAAAATTTCAAGAAAGGTGTTCCCCCTAACTATGCACCGTTGCGAAGGTTCGTTGTTTTGAAGCACCACGTGATGATCGGGTGTGATAGATTCTAACGTTCGAATACAACGGGTGTAAGCCAGATTTACACAGCAAAAACACTTAGGTTGACTTGACGATCCTAGCATGTACAGACATGGCCTCGAAACACGGAAGACCGAAAGGTCGAGCATGAGTCGTATAGAAGATACGATCAACATGAAGATGTTCACCGATGTTGACTAGTCCGTCTCATGTGATGATCGGACACGGCCTAGTTGACTCGGATCATGTTTCACTTAGATGACTAGAGGGATGTCTATCTGAGTGGGAGTTTATTAAATGAACTCAATTATCATGAACATAGTCTAAATTGTCTTTGCAAATATGTTGTAGATAAATAGCTCACGTTGTAGCTCCCTGTTTCAATACGTTCCTAGAGAAAGATTAAGTTGAAAGATATTGTAAGCAATGATGCGGACTAGGTCCGTAGTCCGAGGAGTGTCCTCACTGCTACACAGAAGGCTTACGTCTTTGATGCACCGCTCGATGCGCAAACCCCTACAACGTCATCTGTGGATGTTGTGAACACCTGACAGATACATCCTGATGACTACATGATAGTTTAGTGCACCATACTTTACGGCTTAGAATCGGGATTCCAATGACGTTTTGAACGCCATAGAACATATGAGATGTTCCAAGAGCTGAAATTGGGATTTCAGGCTCATGCCCATGATTGAGAGGTGTGAGACCTCTGACAAGTTCGTTTGCCAACAAGATGGAGGAGAATAGCTCAGCTAGTGAGCATGTGCTCAGAATGTCTGGGTGCTACAATCACTTAAATCAAGTGGGAGTTAAACTTCCAGGTAAGATAGTGATTGATAGAGTTCTCCAGCCACTATCATTAAGCTACTAGATCTTTGTGATGAACTATGACATGCAAGGGATGGAGTTGATCCCGGAGCTGTTCGCGGTGCTTAAGACCGTAAAGGGTAGAAATCAAGAAGGAGCATCAAGTGTTGATGGTTTAACAAGACCACTGGTTTCAAGAAGGGCAAGGGCTAGAAGGGAAACTTCATGGATGGTAAACCAGTTGCCGCTCCAGTGAAGGAACCCAAGGTTGAACCCAAACCTGAGACTAAGTGCTTCTATTGTAAGGGGAACGGTCACTGGTAGCGGAATTACCCCAAATGCATGGTAGATAATAAGGCTGGCAACTTCAAAGTTTATACATGTCATTAATGTGTACCTCACTAGTACTCCTGGTAGCACTTGGGTATTGGATACCGGTTCAGTTACTATTATTGGTGACTTGAAGCAAAAGCTATGGACTAAACGGAGACTGGCTGAGGGTGAGGTGACGATGTGTGTTGGAAGTGTTTCCAAAGTTGATGAGATCACCATCGCATGCTCCATCTGCCTTCGGTATTAGTATTGAACCTAGATAAATGTTATCACGTGTCTACGTTGAGCATGAATATGATTAGATCATGTTCATTGCAATACGGTTATTCATTTAAGTTAGAGAATAATGGTTATTCTGTTTACATGAATTATACCTTTCATGGTCATGCACCCTATGTGAATGGTTCATTGAATCTCGATCGTGGTAATACACATGTTCACGCCAAAAGATGTAGAGTTAATAATGATAGTACCACTTTCTTGTGGCACTGCCGCTTAGGTCATATTGGCATAAAGAAGCATGAAGAAATTCCATGTCGATGGATGTTTGGAGTCACTTGATTTTGAATCGCTTGACACATGCGAGCCATGCCTCATGGGCAGGATGACTAAGACCCCGTTTTCAGGTACAATGAAACGGGCAAGTGACTTGTTGGAAATCATACATGCTGATGCGTGTGATCCGATGAGAATTGAAGCGTGCGGTGGATATCGCTATTTTCTCATCTTCATTGACGATTTGAGTAGATATAGGTATATTTACTTAATGAAGCACAAGTCTGAAACGTTTGAAAAGTTCAAGCGATTTCAGAGTGAAGTTAAGAATCATCATAACAAAAAGGATCATGTTCCTACGATCTGATCAAAAGGGGATTTTCTGAGTTATGAGTTTGGCAATCACTTAAGACATTGTGGAATTGTTTCACAGTTGAAGCCACCTAGAACACCACAAGGTAATGGTGTATCCGGACGTCGTAATCGAACCCTATGAGATATGGTGCGATCTATGATGTCTCATACCAATCTACCATTTTCATTTTGAGGTTATGCGTTAGAGACAACTGCATTTACTTTAGATAGGACACCATCTAAGTCCGTTGAGACGATGTCGTATGAACATTGGTTTGGCAAGAAACCAAAGTTGTCGTTTCTTAATGTTTGGGGCTGCGATGCTTAAGGCTTCAGCCGGAGAAGCTCGAACCCAAAGCGGACAAACACATCTTCATAGGATACCCAAAGGTGACAGTTGGTTATACCTTCTATCTCAGATCCGAGGGCAAATTGTTTGTCACTAAGAACGGGTCCTTTATCGAGAAGGAGTTTCTCTCCAAAGAATTGAGTGGGAGGAAGATAGAACTTGATGAGGTTGTCAAACCTTTATTTCAACCAGAGAATGATGCAACACAGAAAGATGTTTTCTGTGGAGCCTATGTCAGTTGAATAGGAAGTTAATGATAGTGATCATGAAGCTTCGAATCAAGTTGCTATCGAACCTCGTAGGTCGACAAGGATATGTACTACTCCTGAGTGGTACGGTAATCCTGTCTTAGATATCATGTTGTTAGACAACAATGAACCTACGAGCTATGGAGAAGCGATGGTGGGCCCGTATTCCGACAAATGGTTAGAAGCCATGAAATCCGAGATAGGATTCATATATCAGAACAAAGTATGGACTTTGGTGGACTTGCCCGGTGATCGGCAAGCCATTGAGATAAATGGATCTTTAAGAAGAAGACGGGCGTGGGCAGTAATGTTACCGTCTATGAAGCTCGACTTGTGGGAAAGAGTCTTTTCACAAGTTCAAGGAGTTGACTACTATGAGAATTTCTCACTCGTAGCGATGCTTGAGTCCGTCGGAATTATGATAGCATTAGCTGTATTTTTCGATTATGAAATCTTACAGATGGATGTCAAAACAAGTTTTCTTACCAGTTTTTCGTAAGAAAAGTTGTATGTGATACAATAAAGGGTTTTGTCGATCCTAAGGATGCAAAAAGGTATGCTGGCTCCAGCGATCCTTCTATGGACTAGAGCAAGCATCTCGGAATCGGAATATATGCTTTGATGGAGTGATCAAAGCTTTTAGGTTTATACAATGTTTGCTAGAAATTTGTATTTACAAGAAAGTGAGTGGGAGCACTACAACATTTCTGATAAGTATATGTGGATGACATATTGTTGATTCGAAATGATGTAGAATTTCTGGAAAGCATAAACGGTTGTTTGAAGAGTGTTTTTCAAAGGAAGACCTGGATAAAGCTGCTTACATATTGGGCATCAAGATCTATAGAGATAGATCAAGACGCCTGATGATACTTTCAAAGAACGCACACCTTGACATGTTTTTGAAGGAGTTCAAAATAGATCAGTCAAAGAAGGGGTTCTTACCTGAGTTGTAAGGTGTGAAGTTGAGTAAGACTCAAAGCTTGACCACGGCAGAAGAAAGAGGAAGGACGAAGGTCGTCCCCTATGCTTTTGTCATAGGCTCTATACGGTATGCCATGCTGAAGTACCGCACCTGATGTGTGCCTTGCCACATGTCTGGCAAGAGGGTACAAAGGTGATCTAGGAGTAGATCACCAGATAGCGGTCAAAATTATCCTTAGAGGAATAAGGAAATGTTTCTCGGTTATGGAGGTGATAAAGAGTTCGACGTAAAGAGTTACGTCGATGCAAGCTTAACACCTATCCGGATAGCTCTGAGTAGAGATACCGGATACGTATAATGGAGCAAAAATTTGGAATAGCTCCAAGTGGAACGTGGTAGCAGCATCTACGATATGATATAAAGTTTTGCAAAATACATAGGGATCTGAATATGGCAAAACCCGTTGACTACAACCTCTCTCACAAGCATAACATGATCAAACCCAGAACTCTTTGAGTGTTTATCACATAGTGATGTGAACTAGATCATTGAGTCTAGTAGACTCTTGGATGTTGGTCACATGGCGATGTGACCTGTAAGTGTTAATCACATGGCGATGTGACCTGTAAGTGTTAATCACATGGCGATGTGAACTAGATTATTGACTCTAGTGCAAGTGGGAGACTGTTGGAAATATGCCCTAGAGGCAATAATAAATTGGTTATTATTATATTTCCTTGTTCATGATAATCGTTTATTATCCATGCTAGAATTGTATTGATAGGAAACTCAGATACATGTGTGGATACATAGACAACACCATGTCCCTAGTAAGCCTCTAGTTGACTAGCTCGTTGATCAATAGATGGTTACGGTTTCCTGACCATGGACATTGGATATCGTTGATAACGGGATCACATCATTAGGAGAATGATGTGATGGACAAGACCCAATCCTAAGCCTACCACAAAGATCGTGTAGTTCGTATGCTAAAGCTTTTCTAATGTCAAGTATCATTTCCTTAGACCATGAGATTGTGCAACTCCTGGATACCGTAGGAGTGCTTTGGGTGTGCCAAACGTCACAACATAACTAGGTGGCTATAAAGGTACACTACAGGTATCTCCGAAAGTGTCTGTTGGGTTGGCACGAATCGAGACTGGGATTTGTCACTCCGTGTAAACGGAGAGGTATCTCTAGGCCCACTCGGTAGGACATCATCATAATGTGCACAATGTGACCAAGGAGTTGATCACGGGCTGATGTGTTACAGAATGAGTAAAGAGACTTGTCGGTAACGAGATTGAACAAGGTATCGGGATACCGACGATCGAATCTCGGGCAAGTACAATACCGCTGGAAAAAGGGAATTGAATACGGGATTGATTAAGTCCTTGACATCGTGGTTCATCGATGAGATCATCGTGGAACATGTGGGAGCCAACATGGGTATCCAGATCCCACTATTGGTTATTGACCGGAGAGTTGTCTCGGTCATGTCTGCATGGTTCCCGAACCCGTAGGGTCTACACACTTAAGGTTCGATGACGCTAGGGTTATAGGGAATAGATATACGTGGTTACCGAATGTTGTTCGGAGTCCCGGATGAGATCCTGGACATCACGAGGAGTTCCGGAATGGTCCGGAGGTAAAGATTCATATATGGGAAGTCCTATTTTGGTCCCTGGAAAAGTTTCGGGTGCTATCGGTAACGTATCGGGACCACCGGGAGGGTCCCGGGGGTCCACCAGGTGGGGCCACCTGCCCCAGAGGGCTGTGTGGGCCAAGTGTGAAGGGGGGCCAGCCCCAGGTTGGCTGGTGCGCCCCCCACCAAGGCCCAAGGCAAAGAGAGAAGGGAAAGGGGGAAACCCTAGGCTCAGATGGGCCTAAGGCCCACCTAGTGGTGCACCCCCCTCTCTCCCCCCTTGGCCGCCCCCTAGATGGGATCTAGGGCTGGCCGCCACCCCTAGGGGTGGAAACCTAGGTGGGGGCGCAGCCCCTCCCTTTCCCCTATATATAGTGGGGGTTTTGGGCTGCCATACACACGAGAACATCTCCTTCTTGGCGCAGCCCTACCCCTCTCCCTCCTCGTCTCTTGCGGTGCTTGGCGAAGCCCTGCTGGAGTACCACGCTCCTCCACCACCACCACGCCATCGTGCTGCTGCTGGATGGAGTCTTCCCCAACCCCTCCTTCTCCCCTTGCTGGATCAAGGCGTAGAAGACGTCACCGGGCTGTACGTGTGTCGAACACGGAGGTGTCGTCCGTTCAGCACTAGGATCATCGGTGATTTGGATCACGACAAGTACGACTCCATCAACCCCGTTCACTTGAACGCTTCCGCTTAGCGATCTACAAGGGTATGTAGATGCACTCTCCTTCCCCTCGTTGCTAGATTACTCCATAGATTGATCTTGGTGATGCGTAGAAAATTTTGAATTTCTACTACGTTCCCCAACAAGCCTTTCCGCTTTAAGTTGAGACTGAAGAAGTCGAACTGATTGAGGCAGCGAATGCACAGAGGTTGTCTCACACCTGCTGGTGAGTAGCTTCAACTCACTGTCTTCATCAAGACAGGACCTTGGGGTCATCTCGCTGTCCTCAAGATGGTTTGGCTCACTATCTTTCCTAAAATTCTGCCTGGCATAAGAGATACGACTCTGAAAGAGATACAAGGAGACACGTAACAGGTTTCACAATTATATAAGCAAATAAATGGATCTGTTCTACATAAGGAACATGTTTTTACAACTACAATTTAAAACTGGTAGTTGTTGCAAACATCCAATCAGATGTAAACAGCAGTGGAGGAAATGATGCCTATCCAAATCTATACTAGAACAAAGTTTGAAGGCTTGAGAAGGATGAACTTACATTACATGTTAACACGGGCTGGACAAAGCCCTTCTCCATGTTGATGGAAAGATAATTCAATAAATTCCACAAAGATAATTCTTTCTAAGCATTGCCATTATTCTACATTTTGCAAAGAGTAAATATAGATGAAATAATATTGGAATAAATAGAGGATAATGAAGCTCAGGTGCAGACTGACGATACATAATCAAATAGTAATTAATTAAGTACAGCGTTACAAGGCAAAAGGTACTGACAAGAGGAATGCAGATATCAACGTGTGCAGTGGCATTGGCTTTATTCAAGATTTTGGTAAGAGTAAATGTAGATATGATAATTTGGAGAAAGTGGAGGGCAGTGCAGATAAGATGCAGAGTAATGCTAGACAATCAACTATCTTGTGATGCATGTACAGTAATACCACCATGGTCCGTTATTAGTTGTCGCTCAAATGGATGTATCTAGCACTATTAAGTTCTAAATACATCCAATTGATCAACAATTAATTCGATACAGAGGGATTACATGACAATAGGTACTTACATGAGCAATCCAAAACTTCATAACCATTGTGTTAATTCTACATTTATCTAAGAGTAAATATAGATCTTATAATTTCAAGCAAATGAAGGATAAACTAGCGAACATTTACAGTGATGCTACATAATCAAATAATAATGAGTGTAAGTGTGCTGACAAAGGGCAAGAGGTACTGACAAGAGAAATGCAAAGCCTAGTATTGTCGTGAGATCCTATGATCCTTTGAGCAAGGAGATTCATCTGAATTTAGTTTTCATACAGGAGAGAAGATAAGGCACATACAGAAATTTAGGAGTTCAAATTTTGAATTGATATCATAGATAGTACCTGACGCTGGGCTGTCAGCAGTTCTAATAGGGGTTTGGCCACTGGAGTAGGGGTAAAGTCTGTTATAGTTGGGCCTGTGTTTTCTGTGGCTGTTGATCTATCTGATTTAACAGGTATCACTACCTTTTCCAACTACCTAGTTTGTACTCCTTGAGGATCTGCAATCACCCTCTTCCTTTTGGACATCTATTACGAAAGAACAACATTTGACTGGAAAACAATAGTATGATGAGACATGGAATAGGTACAGAAAATGGATAGGTATGGCATATACTCATATATGATGCTTAAACTAAGAAAATGGTGTAATAAAGTAGAAGTAATGCAAGAGGTCAGATGCAAAATATGTGTGACCAATACAACCTTGCCAAGTTAGAGCATGCACCTTGATGGGTGAATAAGATAGGCCATCCTCCACTGTGCCAAGTTTGTTAGCCAGTGGATCGTTCCGCAATATTCCACTCGTGACCCCATTCTCATATTCATTTTGATAATGTTCAATACCTGACATGCATGAAAACATAAAAACAACTGAGATTATCTTTGTAATGTAGAAGTGCTTCTAATCCAATACTTCCTCCCTGTAAACCCCTTTGTGCTATCTCTGCAATTATTTTCGATCACACTTCTAAAGCGTTTATCGGAATGAGGAAAATAATATGGCATTGGAAAGCTGTTGCAAAACCGCGCCTTCCACATGTTGAAAGTTTTCTCTAATTCCCTATGGATAAATAGTAATTTGGAAAATTGTAGAATTTCGCAAACGGAACATCCGAGTTCGTATTTTTGATGCCATTTCTAAATGGCTAATCCAATTGAGGAAAATAATATGGAGTTGGAAAGCTTATGAAAATGCGCTACTTTTTTATGTTAAAAGTTTTTTCTAATTTTGAATGGTTTAAAAGTAATTTAGAAAGCGATACAAGTTCCACCGAGTTCGTATTTTCGAGCTAATTTTTTAATCGTACGTCCGAATGCAGCAAATGATATGGCGTTGGAAAGCTTGAACAGAATGCGAAACTTTTTTGTATATATTGTTTCTTCAAATTCCTTATAGTTTTAAGTCAATTTTGAAAATGGCTAAAAACGTATTTCCCCATAATTTCTACAAACTTTATCGGAATGAGGCAAATAATATACTGCTGAAAAGCTACAAAATATGCAAAAAAAATCCATGTTGATGGTTTTCTCTGATTCCAAGCCGTTTTCATGTAATTTCAAAAACGGCAAGGTCATTCATCTTGCCTTTATCGCAAAACAGATTCTTCGAAAATTCACCGCGTGAAGAACCTGAACTTCTCGGCGCGTGTACCTGAACTTCACTCTATTTTTACGTGCTTTTTTTGCTCATAGATCTCCATCAACTGATCGTAGCTCTCCATCCACTCACCAGAATTGAGCAAGTGATATACCGATGGAAAGCTGTTGTAAACACGCAACTTTCCCGTGTTAATCGTTTTTTCATACTCGCGACAATTTTAAAAGTTTTTCATCTCAAATTCATTCACTATAGTAGTCAAACTTCTTGCTATTTTCACGTTGAACTTCTTGACGTATTTTTGTTTGTAATTTTCTCATCCATTTCGTCAGTGTTACACAAATGATATTCTTTTTGTAGAAACCTCTCACAATATTTATTTCACTTTCTCCGACCGAGGACTTGAACTGACACAAATGATATTTCTGTCATTTTGAAGTAAATTAGAGAAATGATGAGATCATGATTTCTTCCTTCATTGCGATTGGAAACACACTACGTGAAGTAGTTAAACTTTTAGGGCATGTCCGTTCGAACCTCACTCTGTTTTTGATGTGTTGTTTTTGCACTGCGTGAAGTAGTTTAACTTCTGGGGTATGTCTATTTGAACTTCACTTTGTTCCACTTTATTTTGTACTTTTTCTTATATGAAATACACACAATGTAGTACATGAACTTCCGGTTGTTATCACTTTGAACTTCTCTCTGGTTTGAGAATATTATTTTAAAACACAAAAAACAACATATTTTTATGTATTTTTGGACATCTAAATACACGGTGATCCTCTCTCACAAGAATTTTTTAAACTTTTCGTTGCCGAGCACTTGAACTTCTAGCAACCATTTTTTCATTTATGAGTTATTTTTAAAAGTGCAAAAATGGCGTTGTGTTTTTTATTTTTTGAACAGGTAAATCCTAGGTTTTAATAAACTCTGAATTTCTCTGTTATTTCAATTTGAACTTCACCTTTTTATATTTTTGATTAAAGAATTGTATTCGATTTTTATACGAAAGAAATCGAACATGGAAATACAAGGTGAACCTTTCTCGCAAGAATTTTTGAACTTCTCCGGACAGAGCACTTGAACTTCTTTCAACAAACCTTTGAAGCTTTTATTTTTCTATACTTTTATTCTCACCTGAAATGCATTTCTTGCAGTACTTGAACTTCTTGTTGTTTTCACTATGAACTTCTATTACATTTTTGTGTATACATCGAATTACAAACAATTGAAGGTCGATCGTCATTTTTTGTCATTTTAAAACATGTAATTGGAGGTCGGATGTCCTGCAATATAAATTTTGAACCGTGCACAAGGGTGCACGTGAACTTCTTGCAACAAATCTGAGTTTTTATATTCTTTGAACTTCTATGTTATTTCAAATTGAACTTCACATATTTATTTTTGAGTAAATAATTGTTTTTCATTTTTAGATATACATCAAATCTGACTTTTTATCCAATTTGAACTTCGTGGTTGATACTTTAATAATAACAGATATTTAAGTTTCTTAAAAAGGTAAAATCATAGATTTTTTTAATAAACATCAAACCACTTTGTTATTTTAGTTTGAACTTCCAGTTTATTAATAAACAAGAAATTTCTATTTAAACTTTTTTAGTTGCTCCTTTTATTTTAATTTGAACTTCTTCATTTTATTCTTTAAGAATGACAAAAATCTGAATTTTTAAATTTTTGATTCATCACATTTTTCTCATTTATTAGTTTACACTAATTTTACTCATATCTGAACTCTATTCTTTTTAATAGTTGGACTTCTCATTTATTTACATGACCTTCTTCCTCCATCTATTCACGAGAGTAGCGGCACCAGGCATGGTTCATTGTCCCCCCCGGTCTGCATGCATAGACCTGCCTCTGTGGTGAACTTTTTCATAACAGTAGCTAAATTGAAGCAACTTTATGATGACTTGAACTTCTGAAGAATACACAAAAATGCAGAAGATTCAGTGGGGGCGAGGTGATGCATATAACACACTTGACCTTCTTGAAACAACATTTTGCATGTTTAATTATTTGAACTTGCTGAGATAAACATAACACATTTGGCCTTCTCGAACACAACAATTTGACCTTCACAAAAAGCAATTTTTTAGCATAGTAGTACAAGCACAACAAAGCATGCATCAAATATCTATAGTTGTCATCTTCCCCACAAGACAAAACTGTAGGTGCAATCAATACTACGAACCAGGGGGAACGATCTGGGCCTCATCGCAGGTAGCAGGTAGCAATGGTTGACAGCAGAAGCTAGCAGTGGCCAGCAACAACAATCGGGATCTCAAAAAGGGAGGTGGGGATCTTCTAAACAGAGAAGCGAAGAAGATTTCTGGGGGCGAAGAAGACGTCGGCTTGGATCGGGTGAACATGCATCCTCTTCCATAGTGGACTTGCTGCTCAGGGAGAAACTGAACTTCTGGCTGCCGGGAACGAGGACAGGACGACGCGAGGTGAGTGGCCATGGCGACCTGTTGCTGCATGTGTTGGCCTCCTATAGCGCCGTCGCGCGGGGACGCATGCCTTTCGGTGGCGCACAGGATGAGCCAGTCGACCACGAGGGTGGCGCATCGGAGGAGCCAGCCGTCGCAGTGGCTGGATCCGCAGACGGCGGTGGAGCAGCGGCTGGATCCCTGGGTGGGGGCGGGGGCGGCGCGGCTGTCGGTTCTCGGGGCGGGGGCGGCGCGGCGGCCGGAGCTCCTGCCAGATGTGGAAGGTTGCCGGGGAGTCGAGGGCAGAGGTTGAAGGTGCAGGTGGAGGCAGGGAGCGGCGGCGGCAGGGGGAGGCAGGGCGCGGCGGCAGGTGGAGGCTGGGCGTGGCCGCGGCGGGTAGGAGGCTAGCCGCGGCGGCAGGAGGAAAGCCGGTCACGGTCGCGTATTCTATTTTGGTCTAGGCAGGGAGAGAAGGTCGTGGATTTTGTAATGGGCCGTTCGGGAGGTGCATAGTGGGCAAGTCGGGAGGACCTCCTCGGCCCTATATAGCGCGTCATGATCCAAATAACTATTCTAATTCTGGGATTAGAATAGTGTTGTCCTCTCTCTCTCTCTTTCTCTCTCTCTCTCTCTCTCTCTCTTTCTCTCTCTCTCTCTCTCTCTCTCTCTCTCTCTCTCTCTCTATATATATATATATATATATATATATATATATATATATAGCCGGTCTACTTTGTTAATATTAGCAGAATAGCTATTCTGATAACACTTCCGCACTGCACACTCAACGCAAGTGCACGTCATTATTTGAACCAACTGTGCTGCAGTACTCACACGAGTGAACTTCGTGTCGGAAAAAACTGCACGCAGTGTTTTTCCGGTACTATTTTCGCTCTAATTTTTTAACCATTTATTGGAACAAGGCATATAATATACCATTGGAAATCTATTGATTATGCGCAACTTCGCCATGTTGAACACTTTTCGAGATTCCACTCAGTTTAAGAGCAGCTTCAAAAATGGTGTGGCGGATGACGAGTGGCAGCGAGCGTTTTTTCGTGATTTTTTCTAAACGCTCATCGGAATAAAGCAAATGATATGCCGTTGGAAAGATATCATCGAGGCGCATCTTTTTCATATCTATTATTTTCTCTAATTCGTTACGGTCAGTTCCAAATTTACTAAATCGCGGAATTCTGTTTTTTTTTATTTTGCAATTTTTGGTACTGTTTTCGCTCTAGTTTTTGAACCGTTCGTCAAAACGAGGCGTGTAATACGTCGTTGGAAAGCTATGGACAAGGCGCAACTTTCATATGTAGAAATGGTTTTGAGATTCCTTACAGTTTTAAGTTAATTTGGAAAATCGTTTGGCAGACGACGAGTGGCAGCGGCCGTTTTTTGCGAAATTTTTACAAACCAGTCGTCAAAATGATTCAAATGATATGTCGTTGGAAAGATATCGACGAGACGCAACTTTTTCATATAGAACACTCTCTCTAATTCCTTACGGTTTAAGAACAGTTTTAAATTTACCGAAAAGCGGACACTGTTTTTCGTGAGACCAAAATCATCATGTGTACTTCATTGGACAGAAGAACGCACTGCTTCAAATGGAAAACCGCACTACCTCAAGCAGTCAAGTGAACTTCATGATTTCTTTTTGTCAGACATAAACTTTCTCGCAAAACTTTTTGTTGTCTTTTTTTCAACTTTTTTTTTGAACGAGAGTGGACCGCAACACTCCCGAAAATGAACCGCAACACTATCAAAAGTGAACTTCATGATTTCTTTTTGTCGGACATAAACTTTCTCGCACAAGTTTTTGTTGTCTTTTTTTCAAAAAAATTTCGGACGAGTGGACCGCAGAGAGGAGGGAAAATGAACCGCGACATATATCAAAGTGAACCACATTACTATCTTATTGTTTCACTAAAATTTTAGCACTTTCATGTTGAGCGCAAGTGAGCAGCGTCACTCTAAAAAGTGAACCACATCGGAGGACAAATCGCACTGCAAGTGTTAATGTAGTCGACTAGATTTTGAGACACACAAAACAAATTGCACTTCATACAAAGGGCTAATGGGCTGCAATTTCCCAAAATTTTCACATTACAACTTCATACACCCATGCATCACACTGCACAACCAAACAACGTTGGTGTGTTCGTTTCTCCTATAAAATATAGTTAACTAAACCACAGGTGTGTAATGCATCAGAGCAACCCAGCAGCAAACAACACTATACACACACAACCAAAATGTAATGAACCACGTTGGAGACATAGATAAGTTGAAGTGCACACTTGCATTTGTAGCAGCAAAATCTAAAACAGAAAAAAAAAACCTCCAAAATGGTATTATATCCCTGTCAAACTACACATTTAATAAAGGTGTTAGTGTAATTTGAATAGAATTGCACATTTTGAACTCCACTGCAGCGGGATGAACATGACAAATTGCACTATGTCACCGTCTGTACTGCATGCTGTGGGCGCACGACGAGTTGCACCGCGAACTGTGCGCCCACGCGAGCGGACTACACGTCGCAGCATACCGAGCTGCAATCCAAGCCGCAACGAGTTGCACGCTGAGCTGCAACAAGCTGCACACCACGCTGCCTAGTATATATTTTTTTTTCGAAAGTGAGCTTATACATAGTACAAGTGAATTGCATAAAAAAGTGTACCCCTCGTGGTTTTCTTCGGAGCTACAGAAGAGAAATCACCAAACTTGTTGTTTTCTTCGGACTCAAAACCGACAGGAGACTACACTGCAAACCCCAAGCCAGTGGACCGCGAGGCACCGTGTCCAACCATCCACATAAACCACATATTTATTCGGAATCGCTATTTTTCATCCGGATGAAAATAATTGGCTTTCATCCGTTTTCTGAGCCGTTCGATCTCTGTCCTGAGATTCCATTGCTACCGCGGCCTTTGTCCCTTCCACTCTCTCGTTCCCTTTGTCATTTCCCACACGCAACCGAACAGAGTCGAGAGAGAGGGAGAGAGGGGTCCATGGCGACTTGGAGCTCTCCTATCCGGCGGCTTAGTTCACTAGGGTGGTCGTCAGGCGTCCAACGTTCTTCCTCCAGCTGCCCCCTGGCTATCCCCGCACGGAAGTCTGCAGCATCTCTCGGGCACCGCACCCACCTGGCCCCCAATTTTCCCCCGCCGGCATTTCTGGCCTGATCCTGTGATTTGGTATGTTCGTCAATTTTGGCATGATCCTCCTTCCTGTTGTTAGTTGTGTGTACTGTTTTATGGTTAGATCTATCCCCTTTCGTCTGTTGAGTGTGGTATTTCCCCTGTAGCTAGTTTAGATGCATGTGGTTTGCGTTGTTTACTGTCATTGAATCTGGTGAATTCGGCTGGTTGATATGCGCCTGGATTTTCCCTTGCAGCTAGGTATTTCAATTTGGACACGTTGAAATCATGTTCAGTGAGTTCAATCCCCTGGAACACGCTGGATTCTCTAGTGTTTTATATACCCTGTGCCGTTTGCTGATGTAGGTTTGTATGTATTGTTTCATTGCCTATCTATCACTATGAGATTGCTATAGATTGTCCATGTCCTGATTGCCTGGTTTAATGGGGGATTGCTTTGGCTATTTGTTAGTGTAATTTTAGTGTTTTGTAAGTCAATTTACACTGCATTTTTTACTGTAATTCTTTGCTGATTTACATTGCATTAGTGGATTTACTGTGTATTTTTCAGTGGATTTGCACTGTAATCCTTAGTGGAATTACAGTGTATTTTCTTAGTGGATTTACACTGTAATTTTATTTTGGAAATACACTGTAATTCTTACTGGATTTTTAGTGGCTTTTACAGTGTAATTCTCAGTGGATTTACAAAATGTAATAGTTGTTTTTACAACGTAATTTTCAGTGGATCGGCACTGTAATTCTTGATTGATCTTGTAATTCGTTAGTGGAGTTACAGTGTAAGTCTCAGTTAATTTACAGTGTAATTCCTAGTGCTTTTTCGACTGTATTTAGTTGATTTTTACAGCGTAATTTTTCAGTGGATTTACACTGTAATTTCTAGTGCATTTTCTTAGTGGATTCACAAATGTAATACTGCATTTGCTAGTGGTTTTTACAGCGTAATCTTCAGTGGACAGACACTGTAATTCTTGAGTGCTCTTGTAATGCAATTCTTTAGTGGATTTACAGTGTAAGTCTCACTTGATTTACAGTGTATTTCCTAGTGTTTTTGGACTGTATTTAGATGATTTTTACAGTGTAATTCGTCAGTGGATTTACACTGTAATTCTTAGTGCATTTTGCAATGTATTAGTTGATTCCAAGTGGATTTTTACAGTGTAAATCTCAGTGTAGTCACGCCGTAATTCTTTTGTGGTTTTACTCTGTAAACTCTTACTGCCATGGTACTGTATTTACTTATCTTATCGGTGATTTTTACACTGGTTCATATTGGATTTTTTGTGTGATGTACTGGAAGCGTGAGCTTTTTGGTGGCTCTCGCTTGCCTTTGTGGCTCTGAAATAAGATGATGGCTGATATGAGCCCGTGTCTACATGCCCAGACCTTGCCAATGGGTGTGTGAAGTGTGGCTTGCATCCACGTGGCGGCTTGCTTGTTTCGATTGATGTGTGCTTGCAATGAGTTTTGAAATACTAGTAGTACTTAAGAAGCAGTTTTTGTCTATGTGGCTGCAGTGTAAATGTGATCCTCTCCTCTTACGAGTGTTTGGCATGTAGTATTTTGAACTAAAAAGCACTTGTTTCTGCCTGTGAGCTTGCTAAGTATACATTTCATATGAGCAGGCAACCCTTTACATTCCATATTTTCTAGGTGGTTGTTTATGCTTTTCAGTTTTGTGTTCTTTCAGTTATTGGTTCAGCTAGTGCTTGTTTATGTTGTTTGGGAGAGGGAGTTGTTGAAATTTTCAGGGCCATTTACGGTGGAATTACAGCAGTTTTCAATGTTGGTTCACTGTAGATCACATTGTAATCCAACTGCAATTATACTGTAATTCAACTGTCATTTGCACTATAATACTACTGCTTTTTCCTCTGTAAATTTAATGTCAAATGTCACTGGGAATTATAGTAGTTCTATGTATATTGCACTATATTTGTGATGTAATTAGATTGTATATTACATTGTAAATCTTTTGCAATTGCACTGTAAAACTCACAACATTTCTACTGTAGTTGTATTTCTACTATAAATTAGAC
Organism: Triticum aestivum; assembly: GCF_018294505.1. Lineage (NCBI taxonomy): Eukaryota > Viridiplantae > Streptophyta > Magnoliopsida > Poales > Poaceae > Triticum > Triticum aestivum. Next base: position 201,159,011 of record NC_057812.1, read on the forward strand.
TGTAAATCTATTCAAATTACACTGCAGATCACACGATTAATCTACTTGTTACACTACAATTCTACTATATTTGTTACAATGTAAATTCCATTGTAAATCTACTATAAATTATACTGTAAATCTTCTGAAATTACAGTGTAAAACACACTTTGAATTTACTCTATTGTATTTAAAACATCGTAATTGTATTTGTAAATTACATTCTAATTGTACTGTGTTTATACTGTATTTTACACTGCAATTCTACTGTAAATCTACTGTAAAATACAGTGTAATTTAAACTGTAAAACTGTCTTCTACTGTAATTCAACTCCGAATGTATTGTTTCAGAGTGACTTAAATGTGTGAGTTCAGTTCATCATGTGTGATGGTTACGTTTTTATCTTCAAAGTTTACTGTAGTTGTTCCTTTTTTCCTGTAATTGTTACTGGACTAAAATGATTTACTGTTTCCGTTTTACTTTGCTTACAGTCCAACTATGTGATAGTTTCCTGTACTGAGATCTTATATTTCTGCTACATTTATCAGTATAATTTCTGCTTCTCTTTGCCATTCATGTTTGAAAGTTCTAATGTATATATGGTTTGCAGTTCTTTAGTAGTTTTATTTTCCCTGTAATCTTAATGTAATATGTTTCCTGATGTACACTTGTCTTTGTTTCTTTCTTTCAATTTGGAGAAGCATTTCATGTCTTCTCTTTCTACCTTCATAAATGAGGGTAGTTGTTTTTCACTATAGTCTTTTGCATGAGTTACAAGATCTGGTAGTCATATGCACATGGCTAGATATGGTATACAAAACTCATTTTCTCTGTAAAGTTCGATGAAATTATGATCTAGATGTGCTTCTAGTGTCTACTAGCTGTTAGAAGTGCTTCCATTATCTACCGGCTGCAGTCTCTGAACTATTTTATGTTCTCCTTTTTTTGTAACTTGTAACAGAAAATTAAGGATTCATAAACATCATGTTGATATGAGGGAATGCTGCAGTTGGATTGATGTACTTGACAGAAGCATCAGGGACAGAGGTGATTTAGGGAGGGCACCTGACATGTGATTATTCCATAGTGTAAATTAGACTGGTCGTTTCAGTAACTTCATTTTTTTACATGTGAGAATAGTGTCAGTGGCTGCACTTCCTAGTTTAGTTCAGGTGTTCGCTTTTACTGTAGTCTTCCTTACGCTTTTGTATTTGGGCCTCATGACGTTGTTATAAGGAAGAGACTTGACACTGTTAGTGGACAGGAACTCTTGTCAAGTTGTAGTTGGTTGAAAAAAACGACTGAACTCCAATTGGTTTTCATCCGGCTGTAAAGTAGACAGTCCCTATTTATTTGCCCAATAACCTTATCCATATTGACGGCCAATTTTGCTCTAAACAACAAAGCGGTGCATAAGCATTAGAATACTTACCGTCAAAAAAAAAAAGCATTAGAATACTTAAAAGTCTTCTATGCACCACATGTTCCCTATCCTCTTCGGTGGCACTGTACTTCGCCTTTTTCCTCAAAGTAAATTGTAAGACCAATTCCACTACCTCACAAGAGCAGCTATGCAGTTGACTCCCTCTCCTACTTCAGAAATGCACTATATTGATAATGCCATGAGGTGAGATTGGGGGGCGTCAGAAATTTCAATTTTAGGAGAAGAGAAAACAAAACGCACCGAAACTCCCACCCACTGAACTACAAATCCGCACGCTGCACCTCCTCTGTCCCTCCAGCGAGCTGCAAATGGCAGCGTGGCCAACTACACAGTGTCGCCACCGTGGGCGCATGGCGAACTACATGGCGTTGCCGCCCGCACTGCCCTGTCGTCGAGTGCCGGTGAAGTGGAGGTCGCCGCACAATCCGAGGACGAGGATGAGGGGATCCGGCTGGATCACGTGGCTACAGGCGCGGGGGCTCCGACGGTGGCCGGCGTCCACGGCCACTGGAGGCACTTGCGAGCAGGAGGCCCGAGCCGTGCTTGTAGGAGGCCGTCGGGGCGCGAGGTTGGACGGCCGAAGATGCGCGGAGAGGCGCCGATGCGGGGCAGCCTCCTCGATCCCGGCGACCTGAGGGTCGCGAGGCACCGTGAATGAACGGATCAGGGCCATCGGCGAGGGAGCATGCGGGGGTCAACGGCGGCTGCTGCCCGATCCCTTCTTCTTATGGCGCGGCGGGGCCAGCTTCGCTCAGATCTGTCGTCGAGGCAACGGAGCGGGGGGAGGGAATTGGTTTCCAGGGGCCAGATCAGTGTGCGGGAGGAAGGTAGCGGCGGGGTTGAGGCTTGCCCGGCGGAGTGGGGTGCAACGGTGGCGCC